>NW_027310084.1:0-237810 GCF_047496795.1 Chiloscyllium punctatum | reverse complement strand
CTGCAACTCTGTCCTCTGCAGCTCCAATCATGGAGTGATGTCTGTGGAGAACAGCTTACGACGGAGACAGTTAGTGGCTAACCGTAGTTTAGCAACCCCATGTCCTAGCCCCCCTACCCCACACACCAGTACTTGTTCTCACAGCCTGTCATTACACATTACCTATGGTTAGCCACTAACAGTTTCCACTAACAGCTAGTAGCCCTCCCCCAGCTAGATCGTTATCCACTCCTTTATCCAACCCTTCTTCTCGCTCTATTCCCACCTATCCTTTAATCCTTACATCCTCCCCTAAACCCTTCCCTCTGCATATAAACCAACATTTTTTTCTCTCAGTATCAGTTCTGAGGAAGGGACACCGGATCTGAAATGTTAACTCTGATTTCTCATCACAGATACTGCCAGACCTGCTGAGCTTTTCCAGAACCTCCTGGTTGTTTTTTCTGATTTACATCTTCCACAGTTCTTTTGGTTTTAATTTCCCGGGAGTTTGTAATTCAGGTCCCACAGCCTCTGTCCCAGTCTCTGCTGTCTCTCCCAACCCCACCCAGTGACACGGCACCTGCACAGCTCATGGACCTGTGTCATCTTGCTGGCCACACCCCTCATTCACTCCCATTGGCTGCAGGACCACACAGACTCTCCTCCCATTGGTCTGGAGCTGCCGTCAATCAGCCGGGCCCCATTGTGATGAGAGTGGAGGGCTAATCCCTCTCTCTGCCCTGGGATGAGCTTCATCATTCACAGTGAATGGGGCAGTACCACAGAGCACAGGGCCTGGGGGCTATTCAGCCCATTGGGGCTGTACTCTCTCCCTCTGGAGATGCTGCAAATCTGTCCCAAATCCCCTCCTATTTGCCCACAGCCCCCCAAATCTTTCCTTAAAAATTAAAATTCCAAGTCTCTTTCAGAATACCTGCTGAATCTGTGTCATTCAGACTGTTCCAGATGCTCAGAACTTACTGAGTACAATAATGTTCACATTTTCACTTTGTATTATTTGACAATTACTTGAAAGTAGTTACTAAAAGTTATGACAGTGTTAACAATTCCTCTCTCTCCTCAAATTCAAGACCTTGGAACCAAATCTGCACCAGGTCAAAATCACTGCTTCACCTTCTCAGCTCCAAGGACAATTATCTGTGCTTCAGCTTGCTCTCCACAAAAGAGGAATGCATCTTAGTTTATTAATGTCATAGACATATACAGCACAGAAACAGAACTTCGGTCCAATTCATCCATGCCAACTAGGAATCCTAAACTACTGGAGTCCCATTTGCCAGCTATTGACCTGTATCCATCAAAACCCTTCCTGTTCACGTACCCAATCGGATGCCTTTTAAATGTTGTGATTTTATCAGCCTCCACTACTTCATCTGGCAGCTCATTCCATACACACACCACACTCAGCTTGCAAACGTTGCCCTTAGATTCCTTTTAATCGTTGCCCTCTCAACCATGTGCTCCAGTTTTGGACCCATCTAACCTCAGGAAAAAGAACCCCGTCTGCTCACCTTATCCATGCCCCTCGTGATTTTATAAATCTCCATGAAGTCACCTCTCAGTCTTGGACTCTCCAGGGAAATTAACCCCAACCTATTCAGCCTCTCCCTGTAGCCCAAATCCTCCAAACCTGGCAACGTTTTTGTAAATCTTGTCCGAACCTTTTCACGTTTCACAACATCCTTCCCAGAACAGGGAAAATCAAACTGAAAACAGAATTCGAGAAGTGGCTTAATCAATGTATTTTAAATGTTGTAATTGTACTCTCCTTCACCCCTTCCCTTGGCAGCTCACTCCAAACATGCACTGCCCTCAAACTGTCCAACTCTGGCAAAGTCCTTGCAAACATTTTCTGAAATGTTTCAAGCTTCACAACATCATTCCTGGAACAGGGAGATTGGAACTGAAAACAGAATTCCAGAAGAGCCTTAATCAATGTCCTGTACAGCAACAACATGACGGAGAGCATAACAAACGCTGCATTCACTCCCTTACCTACCTGTGACTCTACTTTCAAGGAACTATGAACCTGCACTCCAAGGTCTCTTTGTTCAGCAACACTTCCCAGGACCTTACCAGTAAGTGTATAAGTCCTGCCCTGATTTGTCTTTCCAAAATCCAACAGCTAACATTTATCTCAATTGAACTCTATCTGCCATTCCTTGCTCCACTGGCCCATCTGATCAAGATCCTGTTGTATTCTGAACTAACCTTCTTCGCTGTCCACTACACCTCCAATTTTGGTGTCTTGTGTAAAGCTACTAACCATATCTCATATATTCACATCCAAGTCATTTATATAAGGACCCAATAATTGATCCTTGTAGCACACTGCTGCTCACAGTCCTCCAGTCCACAAAGCAAATCTCCATCATCACCCTCTGTCTCCTACCATCAAGCCAGTTTCGTACCCAAATGGCTTGTTCCCCTTCATTCCATGTTATGTAACCCTGCTAACCAGTCTGCTTTGTGGAATCTTGTCGAATGTCCATATAAACAACGTTCACAGCCTGGTTTAATCAATTTTCTTTGTCACTTCAAAACATTCAGTCAAGTTAGTGAGACACTATTGTGCACGTACAAAGCCACATTGAGAACAGTCAATAATTATTCCTTACTTTTCCAAATAGATGGATATCCTGTCCCTCAGAATCCTTTCCAACAACTTGCCTGCCACTGACTTCAGGCTCACTATTTTCTTGTTCCATGGCCTCTCCTTACCACCTTTTTAAAATAATGGCACCTCATCTGTCGCTATCAATGATACAAATACCTCAGGAGAGGCCCAACAATCACTTCCCTAGATTTCCAGAAAGTTCCGGGATACATCTGATCAGGTCCCAGGGCTTTATTCAACTTGATGCGATTCAAGACATCCAGTAACACCTCCACTGTAACATGGATACTTTTCAAGTTCTCTCTGTTTATTTCTCCAAACTCTCGAGCTTCCATATCTTTCTCCAGTAAAAATGACGTGAAATATTTCCATATCTTTCCCACCCCTGGTGGTTCCATAGACAGCCTCGTTAATCTTTAAGGGGTCCTATTCTCTGGTCCAGTTAATCTTTTGTCTGTGATATATTTGTTTGATCTCTTTGGATTCTACTTAAACCATTTCCTGAAGCTATTTCATGTCAAACAGCATCAGCAGCAAGCAACAGAGCTAAACGATCCCACAACCAATAGATCAGATCGGAGCTCTGCAGTTCTGCCACACCCAGTTGTGAACGGTGATGGACAATTAAATAACTCACTGGAGGAAACATCACAGATATCCCCACCCTTACCGGTGAAGGGGTCTCACACGCCCACGCACCAGATAAGATGACAGCATTTGCAGCAATCTTCAGCCAGAAGTGCAAAGTGGGATGATCCATCTCAGCCTTCTCCAGTGATTTCCAACATCACAGATGTGAGTTTTAAGCCAGTTTGATTCAGTGTGAATAACATCAAGAAATGGTTAAGTAGTGCAAAGGCTACGGGCCCTACCAATATTCTGGCAATAATACTGATGGTTTGAGCTCCAGAACTTGCCACCCACCAAGCTAAGGACCGCTCCAGCCCTGGCATCTAGCGACAATGTGGAACCTTGCCCAGGGATGTTCAGCACAAAAACACAGGGCAATGCAACCCAAGCAATTTCCATCTATCAGTCCACACTCGATCAGCAGTAAAGTGATGGAAGATGTCATCAACAGGGGTATCAAGCAGCATCTGCACAGCAATAGCCAGCTGAGTGACACTCATTTTAGGCTCCACCAGGGTCACTCAGCTCCCGATTGTGTTACGGGCCTGATTCACAACCTGACAACCAGCTGAATCCCAGAGGTGAGGTGAGGGTGACAGCCCAGTCCCACTCCAAGATCACTATTTCTAGCTGATTCTACCCTTGTCTCAGCTCATATGCTGTCATCCACCTTGTGTTATCTCCAGACGTCAGTATCCAAACACACTCCTGGCCAGCTTCCCACATTCAATCTCCCTGTAATCTTAAGAAAAACTAAATCTCTGCTGCCCAAGTACTCCCTCGTACCAAAACTTGTTGATCCATCACAAGGCTCCTATTCATAATCAACAACATAGAGCCACAGAGATGTACAGAATGGAATCAGACCCTTCAATCCAACCCGTCCATGCCAACCAGATATTCCAACCCAATTCCGTCCCACCTGCCAGCATCCGGCCCACATCCCTCAATTTAAAATTCTGACCCTTGATTTAATTCCTGATTGTGATCATCCCTAGCTTGCCGCATCAGACCTCCGTGAAGACCTCGACAACCCATTCTGTTCGAGACTCCCAATGATCTATTAATTCATTACTTCACCTGTGTGGCTGCTTTTACAGTTGCCAAAGCATCATTTTCTGAAATTCGCAGCCAAAACCTCACAGGTCTGCTTTCCTCCTTTAAGACATTCCTCAAAGCCTGCTTATTTGGCAATGCTTTTGGTCACCTGACCTAATACCATCAGTCTCTGACCTTATGTCTAAAGTTCCCAATAATATTTTTGTGAAATTATAAGCATGATGATAAAACTACAAACTGTTCTTGATTTGGACATTACCTTCAAATCATCACTGTTGCTGTAATGAATACTCTGTAATATCTCTTACCTAACCACATTGTGGGAGTACCTTCACCACACAAACTGCAGCTGTACAAGAAAGTCAAACATCACCCTCTCCACAAGCAACAGGACTTTGGCATTAATCACTGGTATCTGTGGAAGGAGAAACACAGTTGATGTTTCAGGGAGTGCAAAACAGATTACAGGGAATGAAAATGGTGCAGAATTTGATAGTCCGAAATGGAAGGAAAATACACTTGCTTATTGGAAAAAAGAATTCTTGAGTGTCAAAGATTTTCCAGAAAGAAAATTAATAAGCAGCACATGGTCAGGGGCTGGGCGGCAGAGAAAAATTAACTTACAAAAATGTCTGTAAAAGTAATCGTAAAATACGAAACAGACCAAAAATACACCCATTGTTTGATACTGAGCAAGCTAGATATTGACAAAGTGCTCATAAGGGAGCCCAGAGATGAAGTATAGCTGTAGAAGCTGTTATGATCCCACAGTCATAGAGACGTATTGCACCGACACAGACCCTTCGGTTTAACTCATCCTTGCCAACCCGGTATCCGAACCTAGTCTATTCCCATTTGCCAGCACTTGGCCCATATCCCTGTAAATGCTTCCTAATCATATCATGTGTCTATTTAGATGCCTTCAACATGTTTTAATTGTACTAGCCTCCACCACTTCCTCTGGCAGCTCATTCCACCCACTGCATGAAAGAGTTGTTCTTTAGCCCCCTTTGAATTTTTGCCCCGTTAACCCTAAAGCAATGTCCTCTACTTTTGGACACCACTACTCCAGGGAAAACACCTTGTTCATTTACCCTGTTCATGCTCCTCATGATTGTATAAATCTCCATAACATCACCGCTCAGCCTATGGCACTCCAGGGAAAACAGCCCCAGCCTTTTATGCCTCATCCTGTAGCTCAAATCCTCCAACCCTAACAACATCCTTGTAAGTCTTTTTTGAAACCTTTCAAGTTTCACAGCACCCTTCTGATAGGAGGCAGGCCAGAATTGCACACAATATTCCAAAAGTGGCCTAATGAATGTCCTGTACAGCAACATGACCTCCCACATCCGATATTCAATGCTCTAGCCAATAAAGGAAAATACACTGAACACCTTCTTCATCATCCTATCTACCTGCAACTTGACTTGGAAGTACTGTGAACCTGCAGTCCAAGGTCTCTTTGTTCTGCAAACGTCTCCAGGGCCTTTCCATTCAGTGCATAAGTCCTGGGCTGAAAAACGTATTGCTGGAAAAGCACAGCAGGTCAGGTAGCATCCAAAGATCGGGATAATCGACATTTCGGGCATGAGCCCTTCTTCAGGAATCCTGAAGAAGGGCTCATGCCCGCAATGTCGATTCTCCTGATCTTTAGATGCTGCTTGACCTGCTGTGATTTTCCAGCAACACATTTTTGAGCTCTGATCTCCAGCATCTGCAGTCTTCACTTTCCCCTAGAGTATAAGTCCTGCCTTGACTTGCTTTTCCAAAATGCAGCATCTCACATTTATCTAAATTAATGCTCTAGCCAATAAAGGAAAATACACTGAACACCTTCTTCATCATCCTATCTACCTGCAACTTGACTTGGAAGTACTGTGAACCTGCAGTCCAAGGTCTCTTTGTTCTGCAAACGTCTCCAGGGCCTTTCCATTCAGTGCATAAGTCCTGGGCTGAAAAACGTATTGCTGGAAAAGCACAGCAGGTCAGGTAGCATCCAAAGATCGGGATAATCGACATTTCGGGCATGAGCCCTTCTTCAGGAATCCTGATCAATATTTCACTGTAACCTGAGGTAACCTTCTTCCCTATGCACAATACCTCCAATTTTGATTGACCTGCAAACTCAGTTACGATAGCAAGTCCTTTAAATGAATGACGAAACAAATCCAGAAATAAACATTCATTACTCTGAGTTTGAATGTACTCTGTGTAAATCCTGCCCAATGACTCTGTACCAGAGAAAGGCTGCACATGCGCCTGGCTGCACCTTGCCCCCTACAAAGATGGCGGCTGCGCACGTGTCCAGTGAATCGTTGCCCCGAATAAAGATGGCGGTGCTCACTCAGGCCTGCAGCCGCGCTGAGGCAATTTCCCTTTTACTACAAACACGGGACTGGGAAGTTCAAATTTGTGTTTTCCGACGTGCACAACATGCTTGTAAAACCTCTCCCCTCATAGCAATACAGTTTTTCTCCCGTTTCCCTCTGTTTATTTGTTTCTTTCCTTACCGTATCCTTTCGCTCCATAACTTCCGGAAAATTCATTACAGCGACTCTCCGCTGCGCGCGAGGGTAACCACGTGGTTTAGTCTAGTTCTGCCCCTAGTTCACTTCGATTGGTTGGAGGACCAACCTCCCCTGGTCCTCCAGTTCCGCCCACCGTCCTTTCATTGGTCCGGTGCTGACATCAATCACCCCTGGTCCCTTTGTTGGCTCGAGCATGCACTGTGCGTCCTGCTTTCGCTGATATGTTGGATAATGCGATGGGAGAGTTTACTGAGGGGAAGGATCCCTTTGTGTGAGCTCTGCAGTAGATTTCCTTTATACATGGAGGGAATTGCCTTCCTACTCATGACTGTATAGCTGTGATTGATGAACCAATGCCAAATGATCCAGTACATAAACACACCATTTTCACAACATCTGAGATCTTCAGCACATTGTATCACACTCTTCTTTGGAGATAAAAAAAGCATGAAATGGAGCCTCAAGGAATCGGATCCGGAGTAGGGCATTCATTCCCTTCGGCTTGTTCCCCCATTCTATCAGATCATGGCTGGGCCAACCCAGACCTCAACACCTCTTTTATGCTTGATCCGCATAGCCCTCAACTGCTCAATATTTCAAAAATCTATCTGCCCTCTTTTAGAATAATTTGAGACAGAATCATAAATTCCCTACTGTGTGGAAACAGGCCCTTCAGCCCAACAAGCCAAGCTGACCCTCTGATGACGAACCCAACCAGATCCATTCCCCTTCCACATTTAACTTTCACAATTTTTGGTGCTAGAAAATTCTAGCCATTCACTGAGAGAAAAAAATTCTTTACATTTTTTACAAAATGAATGTTCCCTTATGTAATGTTTAGTTTGAGACTTCATTGGTGCTAGAAGATCGAGTCAACATCTACCCTGTCAAGCTCCTCAGAACCTTGTTTCCATAAGATCACCCCTTATATTATGTGGGTGGCACAGTGGTTAGCACTGATATCTCACAGTGCCAAAGACCTGGGTTTAATTCCTGCCTCAGGTGACTCTCTGTGTGGAGTTTGCACGTTGTCTGCGTGGGTTTCCTCCGGGTGCTCCGGTATCCTCCCACAATCCAAAAAAAGTGCAGGTTAGGTGAATTGGCAATGCTAAATTGCCTGTAGTGTTAGGTGAAGGGGTGAATGTTGGGGAATGGATCTGGGTGGGTTGTGCTTCGTCAGATCGGTGTGGACTTGTTGGGCCAAAGTGCCTGTTTCCACACTGTATGTAATCTGTTTGTCGAGATTCTATTGAATAATGACCTAACCTGTTTAGCTATTCTTGATAGGTCAACCTTTTCATCCTTGAAGCGGCTAGCTGAATTTTTTTTGAATTGTCTCCAATACTGGTTTATCCCTTATTAAATATGGGAGCTAACATTGTGTACAGTACTCCAAGTGAGGTCTCAGCAACAGCCAGTGTGGTTAACCAATCCTCACTCCATGCAAATAGGTTACCCCTGACACAGTGAGCTCCTGTATTATGCAATTAACTTTTCTATAGCACCTTATCATATGCATTTTTTAAAACCCAAATACAGAACATCATTGGATTGCCCTTTATCAGCCCTGCTTGTTATCTCCTAAATGAACTGTTGCAAATTTGTCATAGTGTCTCTTTCACAAAACCCAGTCTACAATGTTAAATGATAAGCTTTTCTAAATGTCCTGCTATTTATTACTTTAATATTCGACTCTGCCATATTACAAACACAGACATTAAACTAACTAATCTATAGTTTCCTGATTTCTGTCTCCCTTCCCTTCTTGAACAGGTGCATCAATCCACTGGATTTTTCCTGTATCCACTGATTCTGGAATATTCCAATTGATGCCTTGAATATCTCTGCAGTCAGTTGCCCTAAAAGTGTTTGATCCAGGCCATTAGGTCCTGTCTGCCATTAGTCCTATTAGTTGGTCAATACTTTGTCCCTTGTGACAAAGACTGTTATAACATTTTTCTACTCATGATTAACTTGCTTATTTGCTACCTTTAGGATGATAACGGTATCCTCCTTCATGAAGATCAATGTAAAATATAGGTTTAAATTATCTGCTGTTTCCCTGTACCCATGATCAATTCCACAGTCAGAACCTCCAAGGGTTCGATGCTGACGTTAGATACTCAATTTTTATATTCCTGTACAACTCTCGCCATTCATTTTTGTTTCTTGTCAATTTAATTACATGATCAGTTTTCTCCCTTTTTAGTCATCCGCGGCTATGTCATTCTTTTCCTTGTGGGTACTGCTCTTGACTGCCTTTGTTACCCACGGGCGGTTCACCTTTCTCTTCGCGTTCTCCTTTTTGCTTCAAATTAACTTTTGCTAAGAATTATGTAAAACAAAACTCATCATATTACAGTGACTGAGCATGTGATTTTTTTTAAACATTGGATGCCTTAATGTTCTCATTGGGTTTTGCTGTTTCAAAGAAGATCTGAGATCAGCTGCAAAGGAAGTGACAGCTGATTCGCTGTTAATTTCCAAAATTAATTTGAATACTTGCAAAAAGAAATTGTTTGTATTACTGTGAAAGCAGGGATCTAGCCAAATACCTATTTTAAAAAGGTAGCACAGTTGTGATGGGTTGAAGAGGGGCCTCCGATTTCAAAAGCACAATGTGATCCAAGTTGTCTTCTAATCTGTGCTGTACTAATTCTTTCTGATTGAGATGACTGGGTTGGCATGTGCGCAGGTTGTAGCAGGATCTCTGACTGCCACAAACCGATCTGGGGGAACAGCTCCTGTGTCAGTGACAGTGCTGTTGGACTAATAGAGGCAACAACATTCAGACTTCACGAAGCAACTGCGAACCAGGGCTGCAAACCCACAATTCAAAGAACTGCAGGTTAGGTGAATTGGTTATGCTAAATTGCCATAGTGTCCAGCGATGCACAGTTTCAGCGCATTAATCAGGGGTAAACATTGAGGAATAGGTTTGGTTGGGATACTCTTTGCAGGGTTGGTGTGGATTTGTTGGGCTGAAGGGCGTGTTTCCACAACGTAGGGATTCCTTGCTATGAGTAATTTTGGGGATCTAACAGAATCCTGGAATTCAGAGGGTTCACTGTTAGTTAAAATAGTATTGTGCACTCAGCTTATGCTACCTTCTGAAGCAGTTTGAGGTAGACTGCTCTGTGCAATTTTACAGAACAGATGCTCTGGAACCAATCAGGGAACAGCTATTTTAGACCTGATAATATGATTGAATAATGAGCTCAATGTAAAAGACCCTTTTGGTAAGATGCAATGCAGCATGATAGAATTTAGCTTTAGGGTGAGGAATTTGACTCTTCAACTAGTATCTAAACTTAAAGGCAGTGACAAGGGGATGAGGTAGTAGTTCGCTAAACTGGAATGGGACTCTAGTTAGAATGTCAAAGCAGAAGAATATATTCAGTTATTTTATTATTCTCAACAATATATATTAACTTGTAAAAGAAATGCACGATGAACAGCGGTGCATAGCTGAGGGAATTATGAGTGACATCAAATTGAAAGAAAAGATGTACAAAACTGCAAAGATGATGGTAGACAAGAAAGTTTAAAAATTTCAAACTATCGAAGGATGAACAAAACAACAGATGGAAGATATTTTGTCCCTTGTCAGAGAGACTGTTGTAACATCTTTGCTCCCCTTAATACCTTGCTTATTCCCCAGCATTAGGATGGTAACAGCATCTTCCGGATTAGTAAAATAATTGGGCAAATTAACCCACCAGTTACTCAGCCTAAAACACAGTGCTCTTGTGATTCTGTGGTAGTGTCTCCAACTTTGAGCCAGAAGGCCTGGAACTGTCCCACCTCCAGAGGTGTCATAATGCATTGAAATAGTTTGATTGGGAAAGCAATACTGAGACAAACTTCAGTAATTGAATGGACAATCTTGATGGTCTCTGAAAAATCCAAACTTGACTGATTTGTATCCTCACCTGAGGCCTGATCTCAATTAATCTGCCTCATTTAAATGGAATTGCCTTTTCTTGTGTTGAATATAATTGAAGTTTGCCCTGTCTGCATGCCCCCTTGTGCAAAACATGTTGCAATCTGTCAAAGAATAAGATTGAAAACTCAGATCAGCTGATAACCTGTTCAAGGGCTTAAACCAGTGGCCTTTTCCACTGGGACAGTAGGCGCTACAAAATTGATCCCATTTCCCATTAAACTGAGACAGGTGGTGGTGAGCTTCCTGGAATGTCTTTCACTGAAACATTTTTGAATTAAAATAAATTACTTTGGTTGCGGTGCAATTGAATTTAGAGATTTAGTGGGGAGTATCGACTGTCATTTCTTCATTTCATCGCAGAAGGAATGAGAGCAGCCCAACGCCAGCCGAAACGGCCAGATATTAAAATGCGTAACTCCACCTCATTAGCCAGTCTGACTGAGTCATACAGACTCAAACATCATGACTGGAGGTGGGCTTTTTGTGTTCACTGTGGATGCTTTTACAGAGTTCAAAATTAATGCAGAACATATTTCTTGAGAACTGAAAACAACAAATAATGAATATCACAGGAGGGAGCTGATGGCCGAGTGGTATTACTGCGAGGTAAAAACATTGACTGCAGATGCTGAAAACCAAATACTAGATTAGTGGTGCTGGAAGAGCACAGCAGTTCAGGCAGCATCCAACGAGCAGCGAAATCGACATTTCGGACAAATGCTCTTCATCGGGAATAAAGGCAGTGAACCTGAAGCGTGGAGAGATAAACTAGAGGAGGGTGGGGGTGGGGAGAGAGTAGCACAGAGTACAATGGGTGAGTGGGAGAGGAGATGAAGGTGATAGGTCAAGGAGGAGGGGATGGAGTGGTTAGGTGGAAAAGAAGATAGGCAGGTAGGACAAGTCCGGGCAAGTCAAGGGGACAGTTACTGAGCTAGAAGTTTAGAACTAAGGTGAGGTGGGGGAAGGGGAAATGAGGAAACTGTTGAAGTTCACATTGATGCCCTGGGGTTGAAGTGTTCCAAGGCGGAAGATGAGGCGTTCTTCTTCCAGGCGTCTGGTGGTGAGGGAGCGGTGGTGAAGGAGGCCCAGGACCTCAATGTCCTCAGCAGAGTGGGAGGGGGAGTTGAAATGTTGGGCCACGGGGCGGTTTGGTTGATTGGTGCGGGTGTCCTGGAGATGTTCCCTAAACTGCTCTGCTAGGAGGCGCCCAGTCTCCCCAATGTAGAGGAGACCGTATCGGGAGCAACGGATACAATAAATGATATTAGTGGATGTGCAAGTAAAACTTTCATGGATGTGGAAGGCTCCTTTAAGGCCTTGGATGGAGGTGAGGGAGGAGGTGTGGGCGCAGGTTTTACAGTTCCTGCGGTAGCAGGGGTAAGTGCCAGGATTGGAGGGTGGGTTGATTGGGGGCGTGGACCTGACGAGGTAGTTGCAGAGGGAACGGTTTTTGCGGAAAGGGGTGGGGAGGGAAATATATCCCTGGTAGTGGGGTCTGTTTGGAGGTGGCAGAAATGTCGGTGGATGATTTGGTTTATGCGAAGGTTGTTAGGGTGGAAGGTGAGCACCAGGGGCGTTCTGTCCTTGTTACGGTTGGAGGGGTGGGGTCTGAGGGCAGAGGTGCGGGATGTGGATGCGATGCATTGGAGGGCATCTTTAACCACGTGGGAAGGGAAATTGCGGTCTCTAAAGATGGAGGCCATCTGGTGTGTTCTGTGGTGGAACTGGTCCTCCTGGGAACAGATTCGGCGGAGGCGGAGGAATTGGGAATACGGGATGGCATTTTTGCAAGAGGTAGGGTGGGAAGAGGTGTAATCCAGGTAGCTGTGGGAGTCGGTGGGTTTGTAAAAAATGTCAGTGTCAAGTCGGTCGTCATTAATGGAGATGGAGAGGTCCAGGAAGGGGAGAGAGGTGTCAGAGATGGTCCAGGTAACTTTAATTTCAGGGTGGAATGTGTTGGTGAAGTTGATGAATTGCTCAACCTCCTCGCGGGAGCACAAGGTGGCGCCAATGCAGTCATCAATGTAGCGGAGGAAGAGGTGGGGAGTGGTGCCGGTGTAATTACGGAAGATCAACTGCTCTACGTAGCCAACAAAGAGACAGGCATAGTTGGAACCCATACGTGTGCCCATGGCTACCTCTTTGGTCTGGAGGAAGTGGGAGGATTCAAAGGAGAAATTGTTAAGGATGAGGACCAATTCAGCCAAACGAATGAGAGTATCGGTTGAAGGTTACTGTTGGGGACGTCTGGAGAGGAACAAACAGAGGGCTTGGAGGCCCAAGTCATGGCGGATGGAGGTGCACAGGGATTGGATATCCATGGTTAAGATAAGGCGTTGGGGGCCAGGAAAACGGAAGTCTTTGAGATGGTGTAGGGCGTGGGTGGTGTCTCGAACGTATGTGAGGAGTTCCTGGACTGGAGGGATAGGATAGTGTCGAGGTAGGTAGAGATGAGTTCAGTGGGGCAGGAGCATGCTGAGACAATGAGTCGGCCAGGGTGGTCAGGCTTGTGGATCTTGGGAAGGAGGTAGAACTGGGCAGTGCAGAGTTCCCGGACTATGAAGTTGGAAGCTGTGGGTGTGATATGTCCTGAGGTGATGAGGTTCTGTATGGTCTGGGAGTGGGGACACTGCTGGGCAAGGAACAGCTATATTCGAGGCTTCAATCCCACTATCTTGTGAGGACATTTCTTTCCCCTCTGATGTATGGTCCTCACTGAGACAACCCAGGTGGTCCCAGGTATCAATCTTGACCCATGCTGTATTAGTGATCCCTGTAATATCCTCCATTCCCGATCATCTTTCCTCTGTTTGGAATCTCTTCTAGTCCCCACAATGCTCTCTATCTCTGTCAGGTTCTCCAATCCCTAACAACATAATCCCTATACATCTCCAGTAGAAACTAAATTCCTTCATCCTGGTTAACCCCGAGAGTCCTGTTTATCCCTGTAAGCCCCTCCTACCAATACTGCCCTCCATGTAAATGTATTTGCCTTTAACCTCTCCATCCTTTCCTGTCTGGGTAAACGTCTCCAGCTCCTCCAAGTCTTCCTTGTCTGTGAAAAATTATTCACTCCATTGAGCTGTCCCGATCTGTGTAATCCCTTCCAGATCTAAATACCTCCCTGTCTTTGAAACTATGTCAGGCTCCTACCTGAGAATCTCACTATCCGTGTAATCTCCCAAGGAACCCCTGACTTCAGGAACCCCTCCACCTGATAACATTCTCCACGTCTGTAGAAATCTTCCAGTTCAACCGTCCCTATCATGGAACTTTGTCTCTATAATCCTAATGATGATGATAAACTCTTCCTCTCTAAAGTGCACTCAATCTCTGTAAACTCTGCTGGTCCCTGCTCCCCTCCGTGTGCATGTAATCTGCTTCAGTCACTACATATCTTTATATCTTTAACGTCCTCCCCATGTGACTACACTATTTATTTCCGTTACCTTCATGAGCTTCCGTAATTCTCACCGACTCTCACCATGTCCCATCCCTATATCCCTCCGTTTTTCTGAAAAGTCCTCCTGATTCATAAAACCCTCCCTAAATTTGTCTCCTGTTCCAGCCTCCACATCTCTCCCTGGAGCAGTCAATGCTGCTCCAATAACCTCAAAGCCTCCTGGTGTTTCTAACTCCCTTTAGTTGTGAAACTCTCCCCATGTCTGTAATATATCCTGCAGTGTCAAAAGCTCTCCCTATATTTGTATGGTCCTCCAATCCCTACAATTGCCCCTGTTTTTGTAACATTATCCCGCACCTTGAAACCTCCTGATTGCCGAACCTTCTTCAGGCTCTGCACTTTCTCTATTTCTGCTACTTTCTCCTGCTCTTAGAACACTCTCTCTCTGTATGATCCCCTGCAGTCTCTGTAGCCATCCGTATCTCAAACCACAAGCTGCCTCCACAACCTTCCCCACACCTTTTCCTGCTTCCAGTCCCTTCAGCACCTTCTATAACTGCAAACTGCCCGTTTGCCAAGGCTACTCCAGTTCCTACAATGTCTGTCAGAATCTGATGCCCACACTCTCTCTAATCTGCAAGTGTCTCTGTAATCTGTTAATATCTGCAGCCACCACTACTGTCCGTAACTTTCTTCGGTCTTCCAGTCCCATTAAGCTTCCCATTCTTGCATTAACTAAAGCCTGTGTATCTTAGTACTGCCTAAAAACGTGCATGTCTATGTAAACTGTTCCAACCCCTCACTATCTCCATAAACACCTGCTACCCCTAAATCCATCTCTATTTGTATTCCCTCTTCTAGTCCTGTCAAAACCCCCAATCTATGGAGCCCATTTGATCTTCCCTTGTTGGGTAATCTCTTGAAGTTCCAGGTGATTTCCCAATTTTAGCAGTTTCCCCAATCTTTATGACTCTCCAATTCCGATCAGACTCACTTTCAATGCCAGTTTATCTAGTATCAAAACCTACCTATAATCTGCTTATTCTTCTCCAATTCTTAGAAATTAATCTCTTTACATTTCACCCTAGTTCTCCCCCAACCCTCCCAACCACAGGAACCTCTTTCAGTTTGAGCAACCCTCCCCATCTGTGTCATTGTCTCTAACCCAGTAACCTGGCATTCTCCATTGCCTTCCTATCTATGAGCCTTCAGAACCTAGAAGCCTTCGAATATCTGTAAACATCTTCCGTCACTACAACCTTCCATACCTCTCTCAGGACTCTTCTCTTGGAAACACCCCCTGTCTGTCCCTCTCAGTCTGCCTGCCTCACCCTACACCCATCCCAATCCCTATCTCCAGAATTAAATCCAGCTCCCTCTATCTCTGTAAATTCCTCAAATCCCCAAACACCTTTGTCCCGCTGACATTCTTGATCAGATGTACTCTGTTTAACTCTAACATCCTTGTGTCCCTGTAAGCCTCCCTATCTCTGTAACCTTTATCCATCTGTTCAAACCCCCACTACTGAGGAATGACTCCCTGTATTCGCCATAAGGGAGAAGGAAAGACAGTGAACAGATATGATGGAACTGTCATTCCGGAGATGTAGCTGCAGAATCACCATCGCTGGGAAGGGAATATTGAAGGGTTGTTGGGATCTATACAAAAAGGCAACAAGTTGTGAAGAAAGGATGAGGTTAATGCATTAATGAGACAGTCATATGGATCTGAAGATCAAATGTTGGAGTCTGTTTGGGTGGAGCAAGCAGCAACAACGGTTAGCAGGAATTATTTTATGGGCACCAGAAAATGATGGTAATGTCAAGATGGTTATGATCAGGACACTGAATATACTTGGAGCAAGGGCAGTATAGTTACTGTGGGTGACGGTGGTCTCCATCCCGACTGGATAACTAATGAATATCAGGGCTATAATGGATGGAATCCTGGATTGATTACGAGATGGTTTTCTCTAACATCATATCAAGGAGCCATCAACAAAACTGTCTATTGTAGATCAAATACTGTGTAATAATAAATATCTAAAAATCCTAATCTAAAGGTGTTTTTTTTGAGCAGAGACCCACAATGTTGTAATGTAGATGCTCAGTTTGAGCTAGGACCATGAGAAGTAGGAGTGAAATTAGACCATTTGGCCCATTGAGGATGCTCTGCCTTTCAATCTGATCATGGCTGACCTGATACTCTTCAAATCTACTTTCCTGCCTTTTCCCCAAGCCCTTGTTTCCCTGATTCATTAACATCTGACCATCTCTGCTGTAAATATTCTTAATGACCCAGCCTCGACAGCCCCCTCCAGTCAGGAATTCCCACAGAGTCACTACCCTCTGAGTGAAGACATTCCTCCTCATCTCCATCTTAAATAGGTGAGCCCTTGATGGGATTTTAGGGTCTCTGGTTCCAGATTCTCACACAACTGAAACGAAGGGAAATGACAAAGATAATTATTGGAGGTGAAATGAAAATTGGTGGAGATGGGGTTAAGGAACAAGAATGTCCAAGGTTGCAGAGCTTTACAGATCAGTTGGAAAGATGTGCAGAGAAATGGCAAATTGAGTTTAATCTGGACAAGTGTGAGGTGATGTCAGATTCAAGCGGAAATTAAGGACACTGAGGGAAGTTGATAAATAGAAAGATCTTGGTGCAAGACATTAACTCCCTGAAAATGACAACAGAAGTGTTTCAGACAGGAAAGAAAACAAATAGAACACTGGCCTTCATCGGTCACAGCGTTGGGTATAGTGGTTGGCATCTGATGTTGTAATTGTATTAAACTTCTGCTTGGCCACATTTGCAGTACTGTGTGCTGTTCTCATCTCCACGCAATAGGAATTATGGGGAGACTTTGGAGAGGGTACAAAAGGTGTTTATCAGCACGTTGCCTGTGTTAGGTTTTTCATGGTGTGTTAGGTGTAAGAGGAAATTAAACAAAGTTGGATTGTTTTGCGAGAGTATCAGAGGCTGACAGGAGACCAGGTACAGAGGATGTTTAAACGAGATGTGTATGACAAGTTTTTTTTAATATAGAGAGTGGAGGTTACCGAGGGATGTCGTAGCAACAGAATGTGAATAAAGTTTCAAAGTGGCATTTAGACAGAAACATGAACAGGGATACGGGATATGGACCATGTGCAGGCAGATGGTATGTGTTAGAATAGAATCTTGCACAGCACAGCCATGGTAGGCCGAAGGGCCTGTTGCTGTGCTCTACTGTTCTATTTTCTAACTTCACAGCATCTGCCCGATCAGAGACCCTCAGAATCTTGGATGGTTCATTCCATTTCTCTCTCATTATCTAAACTTCAATGGGTTCAACCTCAATCTACTTCACCTATTCTCACTAGAAAATCCCTCCATTCCCAGGATCAGCCGAGTGACCCTTCTCTGACCTGCCTCCAATGCAACAGTATCTTTCCTTCGGGCACTCAAACTGTTCATAATATTCTAGGTATTGTCTGACTTGAACCATGCCTAATTTTAGCTAGATCTGCCTATTTTTAGACTCCATTCCCTTTGTAATAAATGCCAGCATTTGATTTGACTTCTCTATTACCTGCTGACCTTGGAAGCTAACCTTTTTAGATTGATGAACAAGAACTCCCATAACCCTTTCTCCTGCCAGTCTGAAACCAAATAGTGTTAGCCTGACATTAAGTCGGGAGCATATTAAAATTGTTCGAAAGGATATTTTAAAATAAAATAACTGGCCACTTAGAAACACATTTTATAAAAAAGACTTTGTTTTTGAGCCTGTTGGATTTAATTGGTTTGTGTGAATATAAATGGCTGAATTGAATGGGTATAGAAGGGGTGTAGTGGTACAGGGGAAATGGTGTCTTTGAATTATCAGAAGCCTTTACACAAATTTCAATAAGGGCTAATGAGTAACTTGGTAGAGAATAGGGCCTCTGAAATATGAATAAGTTCGCCTATGTGTGGAACCAGAGGAGGTGGGTGAGATATTAGACAAAATAGTGTTGTCAGTATTTACTGTGGCGAAAGACATGGAAGTTAGGGAAAATGGGGAAGTAAATAGTGATGTCTTAGAAAGAATCCTCAACAGAGAAGAGAAAGTGCTGGAATCTTAAAACAAATAAAGTTAGATCAATCCTCAGTAGCTCATTAGGTGCATCCTAGAATATTGTGGAAATCTAGGGAAGAAATTGCACTGCCCCTAATAGAAATATTTATATTATCAACAGATGCAGTGCGGTGCCGGAAGACTGGAGGGAGGATAATGCTGTTCCATCACTTAAGAGCTGCAGGGAAAAGCCAGGAAATTACAGCCCAGTGAGCCCAGTGGTAGGGAAGTTGTTGGAGGAGATTATGAGAAAACGGTACCACATATATTAACAAAGGCAAGGGCTGATTAGAGATAGTCAGCATGGCTTTGTGAGTGGAAAACCGTGTTTCACAAATCGGATTAACTCTTTGAGGAGGTAGACAAGAGATCGATGAAGGCAGACCAGTGAACATTGTCCACATGGACAGCAAAGCATTTAACATGGTTCGAAGGGATTTCGAACATCTTGTCAAGAGGAAGAAGGAAGCTTATTTTAGGTTGAGGAAGCAAGGGTCAGAAAGCTTTTTCGAGGGTAACATAGAGCAGAACGATGGCTCAGTGGTTAGCACTGCTACCTCATAGCACCACGGACTCCATTTTGATTCCAGCCTCAGGCGACTGTCTGTGTGGAGTTTGCACATTCTTCACGTGTCTGCGTGGGTTTCCTCCAGGTGCTCCGGTTTCCCCCCACATCCCAAGGATGTGCATGTCAGGTGACTCAGCCAAGATAAATTACCCATAGTATTCACGGATGTATAGGTGTGGCGCATTAGTCAGGGCAATTGGGGAGTAATAGGGTGGGGGAATGAGTCTGGGTGGGATACTGTTTGCAGGGTTGATATGGAGGTGTTGGACCAAATGGCCTGTTTCTATACTGTAGGGATTCTCGAAAGTACCAGGAAGGAACTTAGGAGTGGACTTAGGACAGCTAGAAGGAGACATGAAAAATCATTGTTGGGAAGGATTAAGGAAAACCGTAAGGCAGTCTCCACTTAAGTGAGGAACAAGAGGATGGCCAGAGTGAGAGTAGGGCCTGTCAGGGATAATGGAGGGAACTAGTGCCTGAAGTCGGAGGAGGTTGGGAAGGACCTCAATGAATCCTATGCCTCAGTATTCACTGCTGAGAGGGACATTTGTGAGGACAGCCTGAAACAGGCTGATATACGTGAACAGATTGATGTTAAGAATGAGGATATGCTGAGAATTTTGTAAAAGATAAGGATAGATAAGTCCGCTGAACCAGATTGGATGTGCCCAAAGTTACTGCACGAAGCGAGGGAAGTGATTGTTGCACTTTGGCGATGACCTTTGCACCCTCACTGTTCACTGGAGTCGGACCAGATTAGAGAGTTGCAAATTTTATTCCCTTGTTGAGGAAATGGAATCCTGGGAATTACAGACCTGTCAGTCTTATGTCTGTGGTGTGCAGATTATTGGAGAGGACTCCGAGACAGGATTTATAATTCCTTGGCAAACCATAGTTTGATTACAGATAGTCAGCATGGCTTTGTAAGGGGCTGATCATGCCGTATAAATCTTATTGAAACTTTTGAGAATGTGACAAAATACCTTTTAGACTCAATTCAGAAAGTACAGAGACATGGGTTGCCGGGAAACCTCTCTTTCTGGACATGGAATTAATGGCCCCCAGAAGACAGAGGGTGATTACAGATGAAAAGCATTCATCCTCGAGCTCAGTGACCAGTGTTGTTCTGCAGGGAGAGGTGCGAGGACCTCTGCTCTTTGTGAGTTTATGAATGACTTGGATGTGTGAGTGGAAGAGTGAGTTAGTAAGTTTGCCAATGACACAAGCGTTGGTGGAGTGGTGAATAGTGTGGAGAACTGTTGTTGTTTGCAACGGGGCAATGACAGGATGCAGAGCTGGGCTGACAAGTGGCAGATGGAAGTCAATCTGGAAAAGTGTGAAGTCATTCATTTTGAAAGATTGAATTTGAATACAGAATGCAATGTTAAAGGCAGGATCTTTGGCATTGTGGAGGAACAGAAGGATCTTGGGTAACAGGTCCAGAGATCCCTCAAAGTTTGCCACCCAAGATGATAGGCTTGTTAAGAAGGAATATATTGTGTTGGATTTCATTAGCTGGGGGATCGAGTTTTAAAGCTGCGAGGTTATGCTGTAGCTCTATAGAGCCCTGTCTGGACCCCACTGGTAATATTGTGTTCAGTTCTGGTCTCTTCATTACAGGATGGATGTGAAAGCTTTAGAGAGGGTAAAGAGGAGATTTACCAGGATGCTGCCTGTACTGGAGGGCATGTCTTATGAAGAAAGGTTGAGGGAGCTAAGGCTTTTCTCATTGGAGTGAAGACGTGTGAGGATGACTTGGCAGAAGTGAACCAGATGATGAGAGGCACAGAAAGAGTAAATAGTGAGAGACATTTTTTTTACCCTGACATAAATAGCTATTACAAGGGGGTGTAATTTTAAGGTGATTAGCGAGTATTTAAGGGGAGATTTCAGAGGTAGGTTCGTTACATACAGAGTGGTGGGCGAGTGGAATGCACTGCCAGAGGTGGCAGTAAAGTTAGACGCATTAGGGACATTAAATATATTTCTGGATAGGCACATGGATAATAAAATGAAGGGTGTGTAGGTTAGTTTGATCTTACGTTTGGATAAAATATTGGCATGGCATCATGACCGAAGGGTCTGGTGCTGCACTGTCCTGTGTTCTTTGTTCCGTATGGTAAAGTGGGTAATGAGCTCAGATCAATGTAAAAGGATATGGCATTCAGGAGGAGTGAGGGAACTGGATACAAAACTGGGCTTGATGATAGGCGACAGAGGGTGATGAGAGACATATTGTTTTTCTGACTGGATGCATGTGACCAGCGGTGCAGTGGGTCCCCTGTTGTTTGTCATTTGGACTAATGGTTTGGATGGGAATATTGGTATCCTGGAAAGTAAGATTTTGTTTTTGAGTTATACTGAAATTTGTGGTAAAGTGGACAGTGAAGAAGGTTATCTGTGATTCTACAGGATGAACAGTACAGCTGGGATAGTGGGCTGAAGAATAGCAGATGGAGTTTAATTTGATAAATGTGAAGTGTGCCATTTTGGTAAAACAAGTCAGGGTGGGACTTGTAAAGTTAATGCTTGGGCCCTGGGTGGTGTGGTCAATCAGACCCAGGGATGTAGGTACACAGTTCTTTGAAAGTAGTGTCACAGGTAGACAGGCTGGTGAAGCAGGTGTTTGGGATGGTTACCCTCATTGGTTAGAGCATTGAGAGTCGGAGTTGGGATGTCATGTTTACTCTGTACAAAACATCGGTGAGGCCTCCATAAAAAACATTGTTGATCAGTAGGAAGAACTCACCTGGTTCACTTACCTGCTTTCGGGAAGACCACTGACATTCTATCCTGGTCTGGCCTACATGTGACTCCAGACCCACAGCAATATGGCTGACTCTGAACTGCCGTCTGGGTAATTACCAGTGGGGGCATAGAATGCTAGTCCAGGCAGTGACACGCACATCCCATGAATAAATAACTAAAAATACCCATGGCGCTCCCTACCTCTGCAAACCCCTCCAGCTGCAGCAATCCGTACTGACCTTGTAACAACGTTCAGGCCCTGACCACTCTCTGTAACACTCACCACCTCCATCCCCTTCATCTCTCCCTGTTCCTTTTGTGACAATAAGCCCTGACAATTGTACCCCTTCCATCTGACTTCCTCCTGCTAGACGACCCTTTGTAATTCCTTTAAAAATTACACCTAAACACTCCCTTATTGCAGAATTTGGTGATCCTCTCAGCCTGATAATCTAATATGATGCATTCTGTCCTGAGTGAGGGACCAGTGGGAATTTCTTGCTGAGGTTTTGTCTGTTTCAATGGAATGTCCTTTTGTTGAGTGTTTTACACTGTTCCTTCAAATGTTTTCCACTGTTCATTTACAGACACATATTTCAGTCTGTTTAGCCTGTTTACCTTGGTCACTTGTCTGCTCAAACACAAGTAATTGGCTATTTTCATTTCTAGTTGTAACTTGTCCTTTCTGTGAGTCTCTTTACATTATATTTCTTAAAACTGCACTTAGCACAATTTCCTAGAGGATCTCTTAAGGTGATATGACTCATTCACTAAGTTTCATCACACAACGGTCAATCTGAGATCGTTACATTCCTAGCCAGTTGCCCAATGTGTTATTCAAAACAACACTGAAAAAAAATTCTTGGAACTCCTCTTCCAATATCACAGTTGTCCATCTGACTGTCCCAGGTTATGCGAAAATTGAAGTTTCCCAAAATTATCACAATGCCTTAGTTAAAAATTCCATTGAGTTCCTGTTCAATGCAGTGATGAGCAATGAAATACTGTTCGGTGGCTAAAAACTGTTCTGCTGCTTGTGTCCTTGGCAAGTAGTAGCCAGAATTTACATTCAGACTGACTCTACTTCATGATCTGCGGCCAAATGCTTTCTCTGTAATGCCTTTGTTATCCATTATAGTTAGCGTTACTGATTTTGCCTGAGTTTCCACAAGATTGTGAACCATTGAATATTTATGTTTCACCTTTTGTTCGCCCTGTAACCACGTCTCCCTGGTGACGAAATCTCTTCTTATCACTGCATCACAAATCCATCTACCTTATTGATGAGAATTCGTCAATTCCAAAAAAAGTCATATTTTACTCTTTCCCACAATTTCCTGTCACAAACCGATTCCCTGATGTACAGTTTTAGTTAAACTTTGTCCCATCCTGTTCCTTTCTGCTTGTCTTTAGCCACATTCCCATGCTGTTCCGGTGCTTCACCTTTTCTTTTTGGATTTGGAAAGCTCCTTTCACCTGAACCCTGGCCCTGCATCCTCTCTGTCAGTTTAAAGCCCTGTCCATAAACCTACCGACATGATTGGCCAGGACACTGCTCCCAACCCAGTTCCAGTGGGACCATCCTAATGGACGATTTATTAAATCAGTTATGGGATGTGGGTGTCTCTGGCTGACCAGCCTTTCTTGCCCAGCCCGAGCTGCTCTTGAGCTGAGTAACTTGCTCGGCCATTTCAGAGGGTAATTGAGAGGCAAGCACTTTGCTGTGGGTATGTCGTGCCGACCACGTGAGGATGGGCAGATGTCCTTATCTAAAGGACAAGTGTTTGGGTTTTTTGTACATCAGCAATGGTTTCATACTTACTTATGGATTCTTACTTACTATTTTTGAAATTATTCATTTGAAATTCCCTATTTCTGTGGTGGGATTCAAATCTGTCTCCCCTGAACATTAGCTGTGGTTTGGGATACATGCTCTAGCAATAATACCACTAGGGCATCACTTCACCTGCTCACTGGTTGCTCATCCCTGAAACCAGTGCATCATGAAGCTAAACCCATGATTCTGTGATCCCAATACCTTCCAGCACTCTAGTGATATCACTCGGTATCTCTCTATGTCGTATCTCTCACGGTGTGGGTCTAATTGCAGTCTCTGTCAGTGCTTCCTGCTCTTGCAGTTAGTCTAGATCATGGGTCAACAGATTTCTACCTCCAGAAAGACACAGCAACACAGAGCAGGGATGGAGTTTGGGATTTTCCAGATCTCTGTGGGACTTAGTACCATTCTCCTTGTGTAACCCTCACTGCATCAGTCTAATGTCCCATTCTGTCTAATGTCCCATTCTGTCTATTTCCCTGTCTCCTGTAGGTACTCGGGAAGTTCCTGGCTCAATAGACTTCCCAACTGCTTGGTGTCTCGTCTGTCACCACATTGAAGATGTTTGGTCAGCCAAAGAGACAAAGGGAAAAGAGATCTGGAGCCTTCAATAAATCCTGCAGTGAGGTGAGATCACTCACAGTGCACAGAGCAGGGAGCAATGAGTGGGCTCCAAACACCGGCAAACAAGACATGACACAGCAGTGCTGGAGGGGGAGCATTGTACAGACACACCCCAGGCTCAATCACCACATCTACTTTAACTTACGTTGTGAGACAGCATCGGGAGTTCAGAGCTATCAATCCAGGCCTCTGCTGTCTTAGTGAGCATCAGTACAACAGAGGTTAAAGCAGGCCTCCCACAAGACGTTTGGAATGCTGCATGGGATCTTTCTCTTCTGTGTTCTCCCTCCAACACTGCACTAAGACTCAGTACCTGTAACACTGTATCTGTGGCATGGCTTGTGCACCAGTGTCTTCAATAATTTGTAACTCCTAGAACAGTTCCTGTCCCTGTAACCTCCTCCCTTCCCTGTACTCCCCCTGCATATTTGAAAGGTGCTGCATTCTAGATTACCATCCCTATTGCTGTAAAGTGCTTCAGTGTCTACAACATGCTTTATTTCGGTACTCTAATCCTCTTTAACTGCATACAGAGTCATACAGCACGGAAACAGAATCTGTGGTCCAACTCCTCAATGCTGCCCAGGTTTCCTATACCGAACGAGTCTCATTTGCCTGCATTTGGCTCTTTTCTCTTCTGACCTTCTCCTCTCCATGTACCTCTCCATGTTCCTGCCCAAATGTCTTTTCCATGTTGTAATTATTCTTGTTTCTCCCATGTACCTCAGGCAGTCCATTCCGTCTATGCACCATCCTCTGTGGATAACGTTGCCCCTCAGCTCCCTCTTTAAATCTTTGCTCTCTCACCTCCCGTTTTTGCCTCTAGTTTTAGATTCACATCCCCTTGGCTATTCACCATTCTTAGGAGCTGTATGGTTTTGTAAAACTTTATAACGTCACTCGGTAGCCTCCTCTGCCCAAGAGAACTATTTAGGACAATGTTACAAGTATCTCCAACGTATCTAACAAAGCGCTGGACAATGACGGCAAGTGTCCTAAATGCCACTTTCGCCATCCTGTCCATCTGTAACTGTACCCCTTGGTCTCTCACTGTTCGACAACACTGGCTGGGGCCCTCCCATTAACTGTGTCATTCATCCCTGGTTTGTCTTAACAAAATCCAAAACCTGAATTAAACTCCATCTTTCATTCCCTGGTCCACTTGCCCAGTTGGTCAGTGTATTCACTGTATTCGATAACTGTACTCACTGCCCACTACACCATTAATTTGATCATCTACAAACTTATTAACAATGACTCCTATATTCTCAATCAAATCGTTTGTGTAGGTGATGCATATCAGTGGACCCAGCCCTGAACCTTCTGGCACACCGCTGGTCACAGGACTCCAGTCTGAACAGCAACCCTTTCTCACCGCCCTCTGTCTCCTATTGTCAAGCCAATTTTGCATCCAGTTGGCTAGTTCCCCCTGATCCCATGTGAACTAATCTTATGAACCAGTATATCTTGCTAAATCCTGTCAAAGACCCTGCTGACTTTAGTGTAGACAATGTATGGTCACCACTTCAACAAAAGTATCAAGTTAATGAGACCTGACTTTGTCTGCACAAAGCCGTGCTGACTATCTTTCATCAATCCTTGCCTTTTCCAAATGAATGTGACTCCTGTCTGGCAGGATCACATCTACAACTTACCCACCATTAGGCTAATTGGTCTTTAGTTCCCTGGTTTTCTATTGCAGCTTTTCTTAAATAATGGAATTAACCCATATCCTTGTCATAGAGTCATAAAGAATGGAAACTGACCCTTCACTTGATACCCACCATAATCTCAAACTAAACTTATCCCAGCTGCCTCTTGCTGGCCCAAATCCCTCCAAACCATTCCTGCTCACATACTCATGCAAATGTCTTTTAAACGTTGTAATTGTACCCACATGCACCCCTTCCTCAGGAAGTTTATTCCACACTCAAACCACCCTCTGTGTGACAATTTGCCCCCATGCCTTTTTTTTTAAATCTCTCTCTTCTAACTTTAAAAATGTGGTCTCTCCTCTTGAGAATCCCACACCCTGAGGAAAAGGCACCTACCATTAAATTGGTCTATATATCTAATTTTTTTCATAAAAAGGACTCAGCCTATCCAGCCATTTTTCAATCTCGAGCCTTCCATACCCAGCAACATCCTGGTTAATCTCGTCTGAACCCGTGCAGCTTAATAATATCCTCCCTATAACTGGGCGGCCACAACTTGCATGGAGTATTGCAGAAGAGGCCTCACCAATGTCCATACAATCTCAACATGACGTCCCAAAACCTCCAATCAATAGACTCAGCAATAGTCAAACATACCAAGCACTGTCTTATCCATCCTGTGATACAAACTTCAAGAATTATTTCCCTGAACCTGGAGGTCCCTCTGCATTAAAACACGAACTGAGGCCCCGAACATTAATTGTATAAGTTCTACCCTTGTTTGTTGTACTAAATGTATTCGTTGCATTTATTCAGATTGAATACCATCTACGGTTTTTCAGCCCATTCACCCATATTATCAAGGTCCATTTGTAATCTGAGTAAACCTCCTTCACTGTCCACTATGCCACCCTCCAGCCTTCCAGCACCTCACACTTGGTTGTCAATGGTACAAATACCTTTGCTAGGGGCTCCACCATTTCTTCCCTAGCATCCCACAATGTCCTGTGATACACTTAATGAGGTCCGAGGGCTTTCCATACCTTTGTGTTTTAAAACCTCCAGCACCACCTCTTCTAAAACATACACTCTTTTCAAGTCATAGAGATGGATACCATGGAAGCAGAGCCTTCGGTCCAACGTATCTATGCTGACCAGAAGATCTAGCACATCCCTCCCATTTATCAGCATTTGGCCCATGTACCTCAAAACCCTTGTTATTCATGTTCCCATCCAGATACCTTATAAATGTTGTCATAATATCAGTCTCTGTTACTTTCTCTCTCAGCTCATTCCATACACACATCACCATGTGCATGAAAAAGCTATCCCTTCAGTCCCTTTTAAACCTTTCCCCTCTAACCTTAAACCTATGCCCTCTAGTTTTGGACTCCCCAACCCCTGGGAAAAGACCTTGACTGTTTACCCAATCCATGTCCGTCATGTTTATATAAACCTCTGTCCGGTCACCCCTCAGTCTCCGATGCTCCACTGAAAATAACCCCAGCTTATTCAGCAGAAACCCGGGCAACATTTTGTAAATCTTTTATGAGCTCTTTTTAGTTTCACAACATCATTCCTATAGCAGGGAGACTGGAATTGCAGAGAAATCCAATTGTGGTCTAACCTATTACTCTTGTTCCCTGAGTTCCCCAGTCTTTGTCCACAGTAAGTTCTGGAGTGAAAAATGTGTTTAGGGTCTTAGGAAATATCCTGCAGTTCCACACATGAATTGCCTCATTGATATTTAAGGGCCCCAATTTTGGCCTGAGGTACTCGTTTACTTTTAATATTTTATACAATCACTTTTGGATTCTCCTTATCCTTCTCTGCCGAGGCTTTTTCATATATCTTTTCTGCATTACTGATTTCTACCCAAAGTGTATTCCTACAGTCCCTATGATTCTCATGGATCCCCTTCATCCAGCTGGCTATACCTGACATTTGCCCCCTTTTCCGTGACCAGACCCTCAATAGACAGCCAGCATTTCCAAATGCTGTCAGCATTGACCTACACAAAAAACAGGAACATGTTGGCGCTGAACGCTCAAATTATCTCATTTTTAAAATATTCTCACTTGCCAGAGTTCCCTTTCCATGCAAATACGCTCCCCTGTCACCTTTTGAAAGTACCTCGCTAATACTATCAAGATTGGGGTGGCCCCGTTTTATAAACTGAACTTCTGGATCAGGCCTGTCCTTTTCCAGAGCTATTTGCAAACTAGTAGAACTGTGGTCACTTTCGCAAAATGCCTTCCCACTGACACCTCTGTCCCTTTCCTGATCTTGTTTCCCAAGGAGTGGTCAGGATTTGTCCCTTTCTCTTTTTTGGCCGTTCATATATTGACTGGGAGTTTTTTGAAACGCAATTAACAAATTCATCCCTTGCAAACGCTGAACACTGGCAGTCCCAATCTAAGTTTGGAAAGTGTAAAAAAATCCCTAAAATTACAGACCTATTATTCTGATTGATATTTGAGATCTCTCGACATACTTGTTCCTCAATTTGCCACTGGTTATTCGGGGTTAGTAGGACAATTGTATCAAAGTGATGACACGTTCTTAATTCTGAGTTCCACATAGTTTCATTGGGCGATGCTTCAGGAATATCCTCTCTAAGTACTGCTGTGATGATTCATGCAATCAAAACCCACTACCACGTGTCCTCTCTTGCCTCCCCTTCGATGCTTCCTATAGCATCTCTACCTTGAAACAATGAGCTGCCAGTTCTGCCCCTCCCTCAGCTTTGTTTCTGTAATAACTATAATATCCCAGTCCCATGTTCCAATCCATGTCCTGAGTTCATCTTCCTTAGCTGTCAGTCTCCTTGCAATGAAATAAATGCAGTTTAATCATCAGTTTCCCCCCATTCCCTGCTATGTTCTTGCCTGCCTTGTCTATTGAAATCACTCTCTTTAACTTGTGTGCCAGCCTCAATCTTCGATCTAACCTTACAACTGTTTAAGGTCCAATACCCTGCCAGACTAGTTTATATCCTCTCAAGCAGCTCTAGTGATTTACCCCATCAAGATATGGGTCTCCCTCCCGCTCCCAGTTCAGGTGTCTTGCCCACCCTGTCTACCTGTGCTGACCCCTTCAGAGATCAATGGACTTATCCACCAAGGTCCCTGTGTTCCTCAGTACGCCGCAAGGACTGACCATTCATTGTGTCTGTCCGTTGCTTATCATACCTCCCACAAGTTATTACCTCACATTGATCAGAAATAAGCTCTGCTCAGATTATCATCTGATTGACATCGGACTGCAGCCTGAGACCATCTCCCTCACTGTGGACAACACCCTCCCCTTTCATGGCATCTGGAAACCAATTAATGACACCTTCCGCTTTCACATCCAAGTCATTAATGTACATCATAAACAACAGAGGTTCCTGCACAGATCCCTGTGGTACACCCGCTGGTGAAAGAATTTCAAACACAAAGACGTCTATCCGCTAATTTTACATCCAATTTGCCAACCTGCCTTGGATCCCAATGGCTCTTTACCTTTGGATCAGCCTTCCATGACGGACCTTGTCAAAGGCCTTATTCAAGTCCATGTAAACAACATGATCTGCACTGCCCTCATCAATATTCTTAGACACCACTTCAAAATCTGAATTCCACTGACAGTATCATCCTCTACTCAATCCGTGATGACTAAGCTGAGTTGATCACTGCCTTTTCAAGTGTTGATTCATCCTCAGAATTGATTCCAATAATGTCCCTCCCCCTGCTGTCAGACTCCCTGTTCTGTCATTCCCTGGCCTACCCCTGTTGCCCTTCCTGAATAAAGATGAAAATGCGTTGCTGGAAAAGCGCAGCGGGTCAGGCAGCATCAAAGGAGCAGGAGAATCGACGTTTCGGGCATCAGCCCTTCTTCCAGAATCTGCAGTCCTCACTTTCTCCTCCTTCCTGAATAAAGGAACCACATTAGCGATCCTCCAGTCATTCGGCACTTCACCTGTGGCCAGCAAAGTATTAAATATATCCACTAGGGACCCAGCAATCTCCTCCCTTACCTCCCATAGCAGCCTTGGATACATTTCATTGGGCACTGGGAATTATCTCCAACTTTACGCCAAAGAAAACATTTAATATCTCCTCGTTATTGATCGTACCATGTTATAGAACCTCACCATCCAAAATGAAGTCCGTGGCTACAATGTCTTTCTCCTGTGTGAATACAGATGGGAAGTATTCATTGAAGACCTCAACTACTTCCTCTGGCTCCATGCACAGTTTGTCCCTTTGGTTTCTAACAGGCCCCACTCTTTAGCTGGGAATCCTCTTCCTCAAACTACACTCATAAAATACCTTGTGACCTTTCCTTAACAGTATTTTACTGAGGATATTTCATGGCCATTCTTTGCTACTCATTTTTAAGGAGCCCCTTGCACACTTGATACTTCTGAAGAGCTTCGCCTGTTTCCATCGTTCCATACCTCCTTTATCCAGCTGACAGTATTGCTTGACCAGTATTTGCTGTTCAGGGATCACACCGGCCCTGAATTCTCACTGTATCACTTTAACATACTTCCTCTTTCCGAATGTGAACGTAACTGCAAATAGTTCCTCCGTGTCTGTGTTTGCCAGACCCTGTCTCCTGATAGTGAGAATGCCCAGTGACAGTCAGATTAGAACGATTACGGGGCTTCCCCAAATTTGGCCTCTTCACTTTGGCACTATTCTTTTTCCAAAATGACTTTGAAACCTAGTGCTATGACCAGCATCGCCAAAACATTACAAAAATCCTTATGTTTGCCATCTTGTCCAGCACCTACAGCCCAATCTGTCTGTAACATCCAGCCCTTACTGACCTCCCCATCTGTGTACCTTCCTCCAGCCTCTCCAGCACATGATGTCACTCTAACCTTCTCCAGTCCCCACAGCACTCCTCTATCCTGTCCTACAGCATCCCATTACTTCTAACCTTCCACCATCCATTTCACCTCCCTTTCTGTACAGAGTCCTTCAGTTCTGTAGCGTTTCCTGCCAACCCTCCCTTTGTGTAACGTTCTGAAGCCACTTGAACTGTCCCAATATCTGTAACCTTGCCCTCTCTTTCCATACCTCTCTGTCTCTGTAACAAACTCCCTTCTCTACAATGTTCCTTACCTCTGACCACCTCCAAGTCAGTACTAGCCTTTCTAGCTCTCGAACATCCTGCAGCCACTAAAACCATTCATGTGTCTGAAACCTCCTCTCAATTGTTGTAACAACTTTCATTCACACAACTGCCTCTGTCTATAACCTCAGCCAGTCCATAGAATCTTTGCTAACTCTGGAACCTCACCCAGTGTGTACATCTCTGAGTAGTACGAACTTCATTCAGTCTCCCCAACCGTCCCTACCTCTTATTGCCTGGAGATTCCACAGCCCTCCCTATTGCGTTAACCTCCTCCAGTCCCTCTCATGGACACCATCTATGTAACCTTGTCCTATTCCTGACTATATATTCCTCCTTTTCCAATAAACCCTTGTGAACTTTGGAACCTGGTCTAATGTCTGCAGTGCTCTGTATAACACAGGGATGGCTCAGTGGTTAACACTGCAGCCTCACTGCGCCTGGGACCTGGCTTCGATTCCAGCCTTGGGCGACTGTCTGTGTGGACTTTGCATGTTCTCCCTCCGACTGTGTGGGTTTTCCTGGGCGCTCTGGTTTCATCCCACAATCCAAACGTTGCACGATCGGCGGATTGATGATCGTAAAGTGTGGTTTAGATGAGTTAACCATGAGAAATGCAGGGTTTAATGGATAGGTAGCGGGGTGGGTCTGGGTCAGATGCTCTTCAGGGGATTGGAATGGACTGGTGGGGCCGAATGGCCTGGTTCCAGGTTGTGGAGATTCTGTTCAGATTTTTGTCCACTCCTGCCAACCATCCCTGTCTCTTGAACCTTGCCTCATCCCCAGTATTCTTCTTAACACTGTAACCTCCTCCAGTCTCTAAGACACTCCTTTCCAATGTAAGCTTCTCCAGTCCTTACAAAGATCGATATATCTGTCACCTCTTCCTGTTCTTAGAACCCTACCTATAACTATTGCCATTTGTTACACCACTCCCAATCACTGTTCCCTCCTGAAACTCCCATGAACATTCAGATCTCTGAAACTCATTTGAATTGTCTCAACTTCCCTTTGCCAGTTATGTGCTGAGACTTGCTCTATATCAGTGAAGTAATTAAGTCTTGGTCTCTCTCATTATTGTAACCTCCCTCCAGCCTTACAACACTGAGGGTCTGTAGAAGCTCCTTTCAACTGGACAGTCATCTCTGTGTCTGCAATCTCCTCCACTCCCCATAATACATTCTCTCTGAGCTCCTCTGTAGTCCATGAAACACTCCCTAACACTGTCTTTATCAGTGTAACCTTCACCAAAACACAACCTTCCCTATCTGTGTAAATCACTACACCAGTCCCTATCCCTCTCAGCTCTGTCTAACAATATAACCCTCCATGTCTGTGTATTCACCTTCAGTCCCTCCTCACCTCCCTATCTGTGTAACCTTCTCCATGCATTTTTGCTTCACTCTCTTCAACGGTTCCTGTCAGTGTAATCTCTTCCAGACCTGAAAACTCTCCCTCTCTTTCACTTTCTCAGACCACACAACCCTCACTATCTGTGACCTACTCCTATCTGAGAAACCTCCCTCTGTGAACTGCTCCAACTCTTCAACTCTCCATAAGCTCCTGCAGCTCTTACATCCCTCCCTATCTACCAAATCTCTTCCAGTCCCTAAACACCAACAGTCTGGGGAGACCCGACCAGTATCCCTATCAGTGTAATCCTCTCCAGTCTCTGCAGTAATCCTGATCTGTCGAACTTACTCCATGCCTGTGACTCTCCCAATCAAGTTTCTACAAAATCCAGTATCTATTTAACACTTTCCTGTCACTATCATCCCCCGTCAATATTAGCTCCTCCACTGTCTCCACCATCTACCCATCTCCATAACCTTGTCCAACTCTTATACCCCCATCTGTGTAAACATCACCCTCCTCTACAACCTCCTCCTGTTAGTGCTGTGCTCCCTTATCTGTGAAAATGTCTCCAACCAAACTTCCTGCACTAATCTCTGAAAAATATTCCAGATTCCACATCCTCCATGTCTAAACAACCTGCAGAACCTAAGCCTTCCTATATCTATAACCATCTTCAGTCACGATACCCTGCATATCTCTGTTTGTTCGTCCAGTCGATACAAATATCTTTATCTCTGTAATCGGCTCAGCTCCATAAAACACTCCCTGTCTGTGATCCAGCCCTGTCCTACAAACATCCTTATCCCTGTAAACGTCTCCATCCCTCCCAAATTTCCAAACTTCATGAACCCCTGTCATCCCTGTAGCCCTCCACATTTCTGTAACCTCCTGTGGTTCAAAGGTACTCCCACCCTGTGAAACTACCTCCCCTACCCACATCCCGCCCAGTCTGGGTCCTCTGCTCCAGATCAGACCATTGATATCTCTGTAAACACCTCCACTCCTGAAAACTCTTCCCATTTGTGTAACCTCGTTCAGACCCCATACTCTCCCGCTTCCTGCATCCTCTTCCTGCCATTGCAACCAAAACCACATGTTTATGTAATATCTACCAGTGCTTACACCCTCCCCAACTCAGTAACCACTTGCAGCCCTAACAAAACACCTAAACTCTGAAACCTCTTAATTCCCTACAATCCTCCCTCCCTCTATCCTCAAATGCCTTCATCATCATGAAAACTCATAATTACTGAAGCCTCCTTTTGAACCTGCAAACCTCCTAATGTCTGCAAAATCCTCCTGTTCTGATATTCGTCCCTATCTCTGGGGAGCATGGCAGAGGAGGGAAGACTTTTGGAGTCCTGGCCATGTTAAGGAGGTAGAATCCTGGGAATTACAGATTTGGTCCAGTGTTTGTAATGTGCAGATTATTGGAGAGGACTCTAAAGACAGGATATATGACTACTTGGAAAACCATAGTTAAAAATTAGAGACAGTCAGCATGGATTTGTGAGGGGCAGGTCATGCCTCAAAATGAATCCTTTGAGGATATGGCAGAATATGTTGATGGCTCATTCAGAAAATGAGGAGGCATGGGAAACAGGGAAATCTATCTGTCTGGATACAGGATTGGATGGCCCAGAGAAGACAGAGTATGGCAGCAGATGGACAGTATTGATCCTGAATTTCAGTGACCAGTGGTGTTCTGTAACAATCGGCTCTGGGACCCTGCTCTTTGTGATTTTCATAAATGACGTGCATGTGGATGTTTGAGAGTGGGTTAGTAAGTTTGTCAATGAAGGCTGGTGAAGTGGTGGGTAATGTAGAGGGCTGTTGTAGGTTGCAATGGAATATTGACAGAAGGAAGAGCTGGGCTGGAAGTGGCACATGGCGTTCAATCTGGAAAAGTGTGAAGTGATTCATTCTGGAAGGTTGTATTTGAATGCAGAATACAAGGTGAAAGGCAGAATACTTGGTAGTGTGGAAGAACAGAGAGATCATGGGGTCCACGTGCATAGATCCCTCAAAGTTGCCACGCACATTGATAGAGTTGTTAAAAAGGCATATGTTGTGTTGGCTTTCCTGAGCAAGTGGATTGATTTTAAGAGCCGTGAGGTTTTACTGCATCATTATAGCAGCCTGGTGAGACCACACTTGGACTATTGTGTTCAGTTCTGGTCCCCACTTTACAGGAAGGTTGTGCAAGTTTTAGAGAGCGTACACAGGAGATTTACCAGGATGCTGTCTGGAATGGAGGGCATTTCTTATGAAGAAAGGTTGAGGGAAGGTTTGTGAGGCATTGCTCTTTGGAGTGAAGACGGGTGCGGGGGCGACTTAGTAGAGGTGAACAAGATGATGAGAGGCACAGAAAGTGAATAGTGAGAGACTTGTTCTCCTGTTGCATAAATGGCTATTACAAGAGGGTATAATTTTAAGGTCAATGGAGGATGGATAAAAGGATAGAGAATGGTAGGATAGAGAAAGGAAAGAATGGTATGTCGTTGGAATGCATTGACAACGGTGGTAGTAAAATTTAATAGACTCTTGGGTCGGCACATGAATGATAGTAAAATGACTGTTATGTCGATTAGTTTGATCTTACAGTTGGAAAAAAGGTTGGCATGGCCTCATGGCCGAAGGGTCCTGTGCTGTACTATTCTGTGTTCTACGTTCCGTATGGTAACGTGGGTAATAAGCTATGATCAATGTAAAAGGATATAGCATTCAGGAGGAGCTAGCCAACTGGATACAAAATTGGGCTTGATGGTAGGAGACAGAGGGTGATGGGAGACATGTTGTTTTTCTGACTGGACGCACGTGACCAGCGGTGGAGTGGGTCCACTGTTGTTGGTCATTTGGATAAATGGTTTGGATGGGAATATTGGTTTCCTGGTAAGTAAGCTTCTTGGGTGACACTGAAATTGGTGGTAAAGTGGACAGTGATGAAAGTTATCTATGATACAACAGGATGAACCGTACTGCTGGGACAGTGGGCTGAAGAATAGTAGATGGAGTTTAATTAGATAAAGGTGAGGTGTTCCATTTTGGTGAAACAAACCAGGGTGGGACTTATACAGTTAATGTTCAGGCCCTTGGTAGTGTTGTCAATTAGTGACGTGGGGACGCAGGTACACAGTTCTTTGAAAGTTGCGTCACAAGCAAACAGGCTGGTGTTTGGGATGCTTACCTTCATTGGGCAGAGCATTGAGAGTAAGAGTTGGGATGTCATGTTGTATCTGTACAAGACATTGGTGAGGCCACCATAAAAGTATTGCTGATCAGTTGGAAGAACTCATATGGTTAACTTAGCTGCTTTAGGCAAGGACATCAAATATTCTAACCTGGTCTGGCCAACATTTGACTCCAGACCCACAGCAATATGGCTGACTCTGAGCTATCCTCTGGGTAATTAGCAGTGGGGTCAAAGAATGTTAGTCCAGGCAGTGACAACCACATCTCATGAATAAATAAATAAAAATACATATGTCCCTCACTACCTCTGCAAACCCCTCCAACTGCAGCAATCCGTACTGGCTTTGTAACACTGTTCAGACCCTGACCACTCTCTGTAACACTCTCCCCACCTCCAGCACCTTCCCCTTCCCTGTTCCTGACGTGTCATTAAACCCTGACATTGATTCCCCTTCCCACTGCCCCCCTCCTGCTAGCAAAGCCTTTGCAATCCCTTTAACTCTTACTCCTAAAACCCTCTCTCACTTCCGGATTTTAAATACTTTTTGGTGATCTTCTCAACCTCATACTCGATTTTGTCCTGAGTGAGGGACAGGTGTGGGTTTCTCGTTGAGGTTTTGTCTGTTTCAATGGAATGTCCCTTTCTTGAGTGTTTTACACTGTTCCTTCAAATGTTTTCCACTGTTCATTTACACACACGTTTCAGTCTTTTTAGCCTATTTACCTTTGTCAGTTCTCCTCTTAAACTCATGTAATTGGCTATTTTTGATTATAATTGTAGCTTGTCCTTTCTGTGATTCACTTTAACATTTTATATTGCTTTAAACTGCACTTTATCACAATTTCCCGGAGGATCTCTCCAGGTGACATTTCGCATTGACTACATTTCATCACACAACGGTCGATCTGACATTGTGCAACTGGCTAGGGCTGTAACTATGTTATTCAAAGAAACACTGAAAACAATTGTCCGAACTCCCCTTCCAATATCACTGTTGTCAGTGTGATTGTCCCAGATTATATGAATTTTGAAGTTTCACTAAATTGTCATTATGCCTTTATTAAAACTTCCAATGAGTTCCTGTTTAATGCAGCGATGAGCAATGAAATGCTGTTCGGTGGCTAAAACTGTTCTGCTGCTTGTGACCTTGGCAAGTAATAGCCTGAATTTACATTCAGACTGACTCTACTCCATGATCTGCGGCCAAATGCTTTCTCTGTAATGTCTTTGTATCCATTATTGATAGCAATGTCCTTTTTTGCCTGAATTCCCGCAAGGTTGCAAATCATTGAATATTTATGCCCACCTTTTGTTCACCCTGTAACCACGTCACCTTGAAGTCTAACTCTCTGTTATCTCTGTCACAAATCCATCTACCTTATTGCAGAGACTTTGTCCATTCCAAAAAAAACATACATTTCCTATCACAAACCGATTCCCTGATGTAGAGTTTTAGTTAAACTCTGTCCCTTCCTGTTCCTTTCTGCTTGTCTTCAGCCACATCCCCATGTTGTTCCGATGCTTCACCTTTTCCTTTTGGATTTGGAAAGCTCCTTTCACCTGAACCCTGTCCCTGCATCCTCTCTGTCAGTTTAAAGCCCAGTCCATAAGTCTACTAACATGATTGGCCAGGACACCGGTTCCAGCCCAGTTCCAGTGGGACCATCCTAATGGATTATATTTTAAATCAGGTATGGGGTATGGGTTTCTCTGGCTGACCAGCCTTTCTTGCCCAGCCCTAGCTGCCCTTGAGCTGAGTAACTTGCTCGGCCATTTCAGAGGGTAATCGAAAGGCAATCACTTTGCTGTGAGTATGTCGTGCAGATCACGTGAGGATGGGCAGATGTCCCCAAGAGTTTTTTTGATGAACCAACGTTATTTTGGACATCAGCAATAGTTTCGTACTTATTAATAGATTGTTAATTGCAATTTATAAAAAAGTATTGATTGCAAATTCCACCACTTCCGATGGTGGGATTCAAACCTGTCTCCAGTGAACATTGGGTGATGTTTTAGATATATGCTCTAACAATAATACCACTAGGCCATTACTTCACCCGCTCAAATGTTGCTCATTGCTGAGCACTGATACCAGTGCATCAGGAACCTAAACCTGTTCTTCCGACATAATTGTTTCATTATGAAATCTTCCAGCACTCTGCTGATATCACTCAGACTGTCTCCATGTGGTATCCCTTACTGTGAGGGTCTAATTGCTGCCTCTGTCAGCGTCTCTCGCTTTTGCAGCTACTTCAGATCCTGAGCTAACAGAATCCTCCAATCCAGAGGGACGCAACAGCACAGGCCAGGGATGGAGACTGGGATTTTCCAGATCTCTCTGGGATTCGGTGCTATTCTCCCTGTGTAACCCTCACTGCATCAGTGTAATTTCCCATTCTGTCTATTTCTCTGCCTCCTGTCGGTACTCAGGCATTTCCTGATCAGTCGACTTCCCAACTACAGGGTGTCTCGTCCATCACTACATTGAATATCGTTGGTTAGCCAGAGAGACAAAGGGCAGGGCGACCTGGAGTCTTCAATCGATCCTGCAGTGAGGTAAGATCACTCACAGTGAACAGAGAAGAGAGGAATGAGAGAGCTTCAAACATCGGCTCACAAAAGATAACATAGATACAGTGCTGGAGGGGGAATATAGTACAGGCACACCCCAGGCTCAGTCACTGCCCCTACTGTCAGTTATGTTGTTCTGAGACTCACTACTCTGCAACATTGTATCTGTGGCAAGATTGCGGACCAGCGTCTTCAATAATTTTTAACTCCAATAACATTTCCTGTCCCTGTAACCTCCTCCTTTCCCAATAGTCCCTCCACATATTTGAAACGTACTGCATTCCAGAATAAAATCTCTGTATCTGTAACTTTCTTCAGTGTGTATAACATGCCAATAACTGGAGGTAGAGCCATGCTGCACAGAAACGGTTCTTTGGTCCAACTAGTCCATGCTGTCCAGAGTCACTGAATGAGTCGCATTTCCCTGCATTTGATCCATATCCCTTCAAACCTTCTCCTCTCCATGTACCTGCCCAAATGTCTTTCCCAAGTTCTTATTGTACTTTTCTCTACCACGTCCCCTGGAAGCTCATTCTGTAACTGCACCATCCTCTGTTTGGAAAATTTTTTCCTCCAAACCCTTTTAAGTTTTTTCTCTCCCATCTCATAATTATGCCCTCTAGAATACAGAACATAGAACATGGCAGCGTGGTACAGGCCCTTCGGCCCTCAATGTTGCGCCATCCTGTGGAACCAATCTGAAGTCCATCTAACCTTCCCTAATCCATTCTCAACCACATGCCTATCCAACGGCCGTTTAAATGCCCTTAAGGTTGGTGAGTCTACTACTGTTGCAGGCAATGCATTCCATTCCGTGACTATTCTGAGTACCACTGGCATCTGTCCCATATCTATTAATTAATAATATTAATATCTAGCTCAATTTAAAGCTATCTCCCCTCGTGCTAGGCATCGCCTTCCGAGGGAAAAGGCTCTCACTGTCCAACCCATCTCACCCCCTGATTATCTTCTATGTCTCAATCAATTGGCCTCACATGTCTTCTCTCGAACAAAAACAGATTCAAGTCCCTCAGCCATCCTCATAACTGAAGGTTATGAACTCCTTCCCTCCGTACCAGGTAACATCCTAGTAAATCTCCTTGGAACCCTTTCCAAATCTTTCACATCTTTCATCTAATGTGGTGATATGAACCAGAGGCAACTCTCCAGATGTGGCTGCACCAGAGTTTTGTACAACTGCAGTATTATCTCATGGTTCTGAAACTCCATCCCTGTACCAATAAAAGCTCACATGCTGAATGCCTTCTTAACAACCCTATCAACCTGGGTGGCAACTTTCAAGGATATATGTGCATGGACACAGTGATCTCTCTGCTCATCTGCACTGCCAAGATCTGCTTTACCCACATCCACCTGTTTGGTCACCTCAAAGAAGTCAATAAGGTTTGTGAGGCATGACCGACCCTTCACAAAAGCGTGCTGACTATCCCTCATCAACTTATTCATCTCCAGATGGTTATAAATGCTAGCTTTTACACACCTTCCCAGCACATTGCCCAGAATCAAAGTAAGGCTCACAGGTCTATAATTACCAGGGTTGTCTCTATTCCCTTTCTTGGACAAGGTGACAACATTGGTTGTCCTCCAGGCTTCTGGCACTATTCACGTAGACAATGATGACACAAAGATCAAAGCCAAAGTCTCAGCAATCTCCTTCCTGGCTTCCCAGAGAATCCAAGGATAAATCCCATCTGGCCCAGTGGACTTACCGATTTTTACACTTTCCAGAATTGCAAACACCTTCTCTTTCTGCAGTTCAATCCCATCTAGTTATGGACCCCACTACCCTGGGGTAAAGACGTTGGCTAATCAACTTACCTGTAACCCTTATGGTTTTCTAAACCTTGATAAGGTCACCCCTCAGCCACCTCCACCCAATGGAAATGCGAAAGACAATGATATAAATATTTCTGCTCGTGTCCCTGCCACTACTTTGCCACAATGTTCTGGGATACCTTTGTTCAGTATCTAGGGATTTCTCTCCCTTTGTGTTCTAAGACCTCCAGCGCCACCTCTTCTGTAATGGGGACTCTTTACAAGCCAATACTTTTTCTTCCCTTTGTTTCCTAGTCTTTGTCCACAGTACGTTCTGACATGAAATGCTCATTTAGGCCCTCGCCCAATTCCTGTGTGTCTACACTTGGATGGCCTCACTGATCTTTGAGGAACCCTAGTGTCTGTCCAGTTGTTTTTGTGTAGTTGTATGCTGTAGAATATTATTTGCATTCTCCTTAGCCTGGTCTGCCAAATCGATCACATCCCCCCATGTTGCTTGCCAGCATATCCAGCCTCTCCGATTCTGTCAAACCCTCCAGTATCAGTAACATCTTCTTCAATATTTGCTCCATTTACAGTTTCAGGAAATGCTTCTTCAATCCGGATGATCAGAATTCTATGCAGTACTCCAAAGCTGTGATGACTATCCGTAATCAATCCTTGCCGTTGCAAATGCATGTAACTCCTGTCCCGCAGAATCGTATCCAACAATGTACGCTCCACTGACATTAAGCTAATTGGTCTTTATCTCCCTGGCTTTCCCTCGCAGCCTTTCCTAAACACTGGCACAACATTAGGCCCTCCAGGCTCCCTGCTCATCACCCGTGGCTGTCAGTGATAGAAAAATCTCTTTATGGGACACACAATTTCTTCCTGAGCTTCGCACAATATCCTGGGATATGCTTGATTAGTTCCTATGGAATTGTCTCCCTTATATGCATTTAAAAACCTCCAGTACCTCCTGTTATGTGGGGTCTTGTGAAGACCTCACTATTTATTTCTCTGACATCCCCTGTCCTTCTCCACAGTAAGTTCAAACATGATATTTTTGGTTAGGATCTCACCCATCTCCTGTGGTTCCACACTTGGAATGCTCCATTCATCTTCAAGGAGCCATACTCTGCCCCTAGTTAATCTTCTATTGTTAATATACTTGTAGAATCTCTTTGGATTTTCCTCAGCCTGATCTGCCAACGCTTTTTGTGGTCCCCTTTGTGCCCTCCTGATTTCGCTCTTAAGTGAATTACTCCATCCACAATGTTCTTCAATGGATTCCACTTAATCCAGCTGGCTATATGTGACATGTGTCCCCTTTTTGTTGACCAGAACCTCAATACCCTCAAGTCATCCTACTTGTGTCAGCATTGTTATTCACACCAACAGGAATATGATGACTCTGAACTCTCATTTTAACTCCCTTTTAAAAGCTTCCCACCTTCCTGACGACCCTTTACCTGCACATAGCTTCCACAATCAATTCTTAAAAGCTCTTGAGTAATAACATCTGAATTGAGGAAAGGCCAGTTTTGATTTTAACTTGTGGACCAGGTTTGTCCTTTTCCATCGCTATTTTCCAACTAATACAATTGTGATCATTTTGTCAATTTGTTGCCCCACTAACCACTCAGTCCCTTTCACTACTTTGTTTCCCAAGGCGAGGTCAGGTTTTACCTCTTCCTGCAGTCCGACCATTTACATTTTGACTGGGACAGCTTTCTTGTACATGCCGAACAAATTCCTCGCATCGAAGCTCTGAACACTCTAGCAGTCCGAGTCTAGGTTTGGAAAGTTAAAATCCCTGACCATTACAGCCCTATCATTCTTACAGATATCTGAGTTCTCCCGTCATATTTGCTGCTCAAATTCTCGCTGACTGTTGGGGGCCTGTAGTACAGTCATATCAAACTGATAACCCATTCTCATTTCTCCGTTGCACCATTATATCTTCACTGGGTGATCCCCAGGAATATCCTGTCTAATTAATGCCGTAATGTTTTCACTGATCAGAAACTCCAATACCCCTCCTCTCTCACTACCTGTTCTGTCCTCAACCTTCAGATTGTAGCCTGAGACCATCCCCCTCACGGTGGACAATAGCCTCACCTTTTATGTCATCTGCAAACTTACAAATGATACCTTGTGCTTTCACATCGAGTTATTAATGTACATAATAGTGTTCAAAATAATTAGAGTAATAGATAGAGTCAATAGCCAGAGACTTTTCCCCAGGGCAGGATTGACTGGTACGAGAAGTCATAGTTTGAAGATATTAGGAGGAAGGTATAATGGAGACATCAGAGGTAGGTTCTTTACGCAGAGAGTTGTGAATGCATGGAATGTGTTGCCAGCTGAGGTGGTGGAAGGAGAGTCATTGGGGACACTTTCGCGACTGCTGGACAAGCACATGGATAGGAAAGAGTTGGGGGTGCATAGGTTAAGTTACTATATTTTACATTAGGATTAAGACTCGGCACAACTTCGTGGGCCTAAGGGCCTGTTCTGTGCTGTACCTTTCTATATTCTATGTTCTATAATAACCAGCAATGGTTGCTGCCCAGATCCCTGTGGTACACCCGCTTTTGAAAGAATTTCAAACACAAAACTTACCCTCCACCGTTGTGCATCCAGGTTGCCAAATTGCCTTGGATCCCATTGGTCTGTTGGACCAGCGTTCCATGTGGGACCTTGTCAAATGCCTCAATGAATTCCATGTAACACACATCTTCTGCACTGCCCTCATCAAAATCCTCAATCATAATTTCAAACAAAAATCTCAGCTGAATTTGGGAGAGGATCTTTCTCTACCAAATCCGTGGTGAGTATCCATAATCGATTTCTACCTTTCCAAATGCTGATTCATTCTGTCCCTCAGAATTGTGTCCAATAAGTTCCCTCTCCCTGCTGTCAGAATATCTGCTCTGTAATTACCTGGCCTATCCCTGCTTCCCTTTCTGAATAAAGGAACCACGTTAGTTATCCTCCAGTCATTCTGCACTTCACCCGTAGCCAGGAAATTATTAAATATATCCACGAGGGTTCCAGCAATCTCCTCCTTTACCAGAACAAGGGGGGGCGGGTTTGACTTGAACCGGAGGGACATCAGTATCCCTGGGGGTGATTTACTTGTTTTATCGCAGTGGGTTTAAACTAGTTTGGCAGGGCTTTGGACTCTGAGTAAGAGAAGGCCCATTGACCAGCCAAGTGAAAAATGCATCAACCTTCAAGAGCAAGTTTTCTATCCAGGATATCGAGGGGCACAGTCAAGGGAGGGAAAAGACTTTTGATTTAACGCGCATTTATTTCAATGCCCAAGGCCTGACTGGTAAGGCAGACTGCGCTCAGAGCATGGATTGGCTACTGGTACTTGGATATTATAGACATAACTGAAATATGGCTGAGCGAAGGGCAGGACTGGCAGCTCAGTGTTCCAGGATACAGAAGCTACAGGCGGGACAGAAGGACAAGTAAGTGAGGAGGGGAGTTGTCCTTTTGATAAGGGAGGACATAACAACAGTGCTTAGAGAGGATACTCTTTCTGGGTGATCAAATGAGGCCATATGTTAAGAAATTACAAACTAAAAAAGGATGGTCAGTCTACTGGGATATTGTTCTGGACCCCCAAATAGCCAACGGGTACTAGAGGAGCAGATGTGAAGAGAGATTGCAGGTACCAAAAGAAATAATAGGGCAGTATTGGTTGGGGATTTTAACTTCCCCTGTATTGACTGGACCACCCAGTGTGTAAAAGGCCCGTATGTGGTGTAATTTGTCAAATGTGTCCAAGAAAGTTTCCGAGATCGATACGTAGAGGGCTACACTCTACTCAGGCGGCTTCAAACGAGATCTCCCCTCAGTAAACGGGGTCGGTCAAGTGACTGAAGTGGCAGTCGGAGAGCACTTTATGTCCAGTGACCACAGCTGTCTTAGTTTAACATAGTTATTGACAAAACTCAGGCAGGTCCATATATTAAGGTCTTAAACTGGAGTAGGGCCACTTTTGGGGCCATTTGGCAGGATCGAGCAGAGGTTGATTGGGTGAATTAAAAATCACACAACACCAGGTTATAGTCCAACAGGTTTATTTCGAAGCACCAGGTTTTGAAGTGCAGGTAATCATTCTTAAAGATGAAAACTGAAACTAAATGTGTTTGGTATTACATTCCATGACCCTGCTATCCTGTTGGTATAATTCTGTGCCTTACGATTGTGCTCCACCTGATGAAGCAGAGCTCTGACATCTAGAGCTTCCAAATACACATTTTGGACTGTAAGCTGGTTTTGTGAGATTTTTAAGGTTGTTCATCCCAGTCCAACACCGGCTCCACCACATCATGCTCCCATCAACTGGGTGAGTCTGTGTGAAAGAAAAGGAATGACTGGCAAATGGGAGGCTTTCAAAAGTGTGATCTCAAGAATCCAATATGTCTCTGATTGAGTGAAGGGAAAAGCTGGCAGGTTTAGGGATCCCTGTCTGATGGGGGATATTGACACTCTGTTCAATAAAAAGAAGGAGGCACATATTGTCTTCAATGTGTCTGTATCTACGTAATCTCTTCCAGTCCTAAAGACACGATTACTCGGTGGAGACTTTACAATCTTCACAGGTCCCTTCACCACTCCCCATCTGGAGAATCCACTGAAAGCCTATGATTCTCTCGATACAGTTCTGACAAGACTCACTATCTGTGTAACGTCATCCCATCGCTAACACACAACCTATCAATGTGAACTCCTCCTGTATCTTCATCCAGTTACCCATCTCCATAACCTTCTCCAGCTCTTACACCCCTACCTGTGTAAATGTCACCTTCCCACTTTTACCAAACTGGAGAAGGTTACAAATGCTCCCTTATCTGTGAAACTGTCTCCAACCAAAGTTACTGCCCTTCTGCAATATCTGTCAGTGTCCACACCCTTCATATCTAAATAATCTGCAGAAGGAATATACATCTTCAGTCACGACTACCCTCCATATCTCTGTTTGGTCCTCCAGTCTGTACAACCCACTTTATGTCTGTCATCTGCTCCATTCACCGAAAACTCTCCCTGTCTGTGTAAACCGCTCCATCCTACCAACTTCCTTCTCCCTGTAAACTGCCAATCCCTCCCAACATCCCCATCTCCACGATCTCCTGCAGACCCTACAGCTCTCCAAATTTCTGTAACACCCTGTGGCTCTATCGTCTTCCCTCCCTGTGAAACCACCTCCAGTCCCCACCACCCTCCCAGTCCCGGGGTCGTCTGCACCAGATCAGACCATTGCTGTCTCTGTTACCGCGGACAATCCTCGTAAACCTCCCTAATGTATCTATTGATTCAGATACCATCCTTTCTAGCCTCCCAAAACCTCTTCCTGTCATTGTAACCCTCCCTATTTAGAACATAGAACAGTACAGCATAGTACAGCATAGTACAGGCCCTTCAGCGCTCAATATTGTGTCCATCTTTTATCCGTCTCTAAGATCAATCTTACCTGCAAACCATTCAAGGAACAAAGAAAATCACAGCACAGGAACAGGCTCTACAGTCCTCTAAGCCTCCACCAATCCAGATCCTCTGTCGAAACCTGTCGCCTATTTTGTGAGGATATGTACCCCTTTGCTCCCTCCCCATTCATGCATCTGTCTGGATACATCTTAAGTGACATTATCGTTCCCGCCTGTACCACCTCTGCTGGCCACGCGTCCCCTGTCCCCATCACCCTCTGCATAAAGATCTTTCCAGCCTATCTGCCCTAAACCTTTCCCCTCTCGCTTTGAACTCATGACCCCTAGTAATTGAATTCCGCACTCTGGGGAAAAAAGCTTCTTGCTATCCATCCTGTCTATACCTCACATGATTTTGCAGACCTCAATCAGGTCCCCAGTAAACCTTCATCTTTCTAATGAAAATAATCCGAAAATATTCAATCTCTCCTTATTGTTAGCGCCCTCTATACCAGGCAACTTCCTGGTGAACATCCTCTGCACCCTCTCCAAAGCATGCACCTCCTTTTGGTAATGTGGCGACCAAAACTGTATGTAATATTATAAATGTGACCAATCAAAGTCATATACAACTGTAACGTGACCTGCCAACTTTTGTACACGATACCCCTTCGAATAAAGGAAAGCATGCCATATGCCGCCGTGACCAATTTACTGTCCTGTGTTGCCACGTTTAAAGAGCAATGGGCCTGAATACCCAGATCTCAGTGTACATCAATTTCCCCCAGGACTTTTCCATTTACTGTATAGTTCACTTTCCAATTAGATCATCCGAAATGCATCACCTCGCATTTGTCTGGATTGAACTCCATCTGCCATTTCCCAGCCCGCCTCTCCAATCTATCTATATTCTGCTGTGTTCTCTGACAGTCCCCTTCTCTATCTGCTACTCCACCAATCTTAGTCTCATCTGCAACCTGCTAATCAAGGAACCAATACCTTCCACCAAATTATTGATATGTATCACAAGCAACAGTGGTCCCAGCACGGATCCCTGTGGAACACCATTGGTCACAGGTCTCCATTTTGAGAAATTCATTTTGCTATCATTCATGTGTCTATCTAAATATTACTTAAATGTCCCGAATGTATCTGACTCTACCACCCACACTGGCAATACATTCCACTCACCCACCACACTCTGTGTAAAGAAGCTACCTCTGACATCTCCCCTCAACCTTCCTCCAATTACCTTACAATTCTGCCTCCTAGTTATAGCCATTTTCGCACTGGGAAAAATCTCAGGCCACCCACCTTATGTCTGCCTCTCATAATCTCGTACCTCTATCAAGTCACTTCTCATCCTTTTTCATTCCAAAATTAAAAGCCCAGGATTCCTCAACCTTTCTTCGTTAGGCCTCCCCTCCAGACCAGGTAACATCCTGATAAATCTCCTCTGCAACCTCTCCAAAACATCCACATTTTTCCTGTAATGAGGCAAACAGAACTGAACACGATATTCTAATTGTGGTCTAACAACAGGATGTATCGAGCTGCAACATAACCTCACAGCTCTTAAACTCAAGGCCCCTGCAAATGAAAGCCGACACATCATTGGCTTTCTTAACAACCCTAACAACGTGGTTCGCAACTGTGAAGGATCCCTGGACATTGACCCAAGATATTTCTGCTACTCCTCACTGTCAAGAATCCTGCAGTAACCCTGTAAAATCTTTCTGCAGAATCCTTCAAACGTAAACCCTCCCTATTTTGGTATTTTCCTCCAGTCCCCACTGCACTCATAAACTGTGAAACCTCTTCCAGTCCCTACAATCCTCCTTAGCTCTGTAACCTCTGTAAGCATGTAGTTGTAGTCGTGTGGTTTAGACGGTGGGTTAGAAATCCATTGGGGCTTGCCCACACAGGTTCTAATCCTGCCCAACAGGGCGGTGGGGTTGAGTGGTGCCTGTGTCCGGAGGTGTTCTCTAACCTGCTCTGTGAGAAGTTGTCCCATGTCCTCAATGTACGGGAGATGAGGAGACTGGGCGCCTTCTCACAGCGCACTTCACAAAAAGTCTCCAGGATACCTGAAAATCAACCCAATGACATGTTGCCAAACATTTCAACTCCCCCACCCACTCTGCCAAAAACATGCAGGTCCTGGGCCTCCTCCAACCGCCATTCCCTCACCACCCGACGCCTGGAGGAAGAACGCTTTTTCTTTTGCCTTGGGACCCTTCAAACCCATGACATCAATGTGGACTTCACCAGTTTCCTCATTTCCCCTTCCCCACTTACCGCAGTTCCAACCTTCCACCTCAGCACCACCCTCATGACCTGTCCCACCTGTCAATCTTCCTTCCCACCAATCTGCTCCACCCTCCTCTTTGACCTAGAACTCTTACCCCATCTCCAAACACCTATTGCACTCTCAGCTACCTTCACCCAAATCTCACCCCCTTCCCATTTATCTCTCCACCCCCAAGTCTCCCAGCCTCATTCCTGATGCAGGGCTCCTGCCCGAAACGTCACTTTCCTGCTTCTCGGATGCTGCCTTACCTGCTGTGCTTTTCCAGCACTACACTCTCAACTCTAATCGCCAGAAGCTGCAGACCTCAATGTCTCCTGTTTATCAAATGGGTCAATGCAGTGAGGAATGGCAGATGGAGATTAATTTAGATAAATGTGAGGTGCTTCATTTTGGAAAAGCAAATCCTCACAGGACTTATACACTTAATGGTAAGGTCCTAGGGAGTGTTGCTGAACAAAGAGACCTTGGAGTGCAGGTTCATAGTTCCTTGATAGTGGAGTCGCAGGTAGATAAGATAGTGAAGAAGGCGTTTGGTATGCTTTCCTTTATTGGTCAGAGTATCGAGTATAATCCCACCTAGTCTAGTTCCCTGGATCTCAGTATTCTCCTCGGCAAAATTATCGTTTTCTAGAGTGAATACCGTCGAAAAATATTAAATTAGTGCTTCCCCTATCTCCTCTGACTCCACACACAACTTCCCATTAATATCCTTGATTGGACCTTATCTTGCTCTTGTCATTCTTTTATTCCTTAAATACCTATAGAAAGCCTTAGGGTTTACCCTGATCCTATCCGCCAACAGCTTCTCATGTCTCCTCCTGGCTCTGAGTTTTCACATCTCATCCTAACATAAGCCTCCCTCTTCCTCTTGACCAGAGATTCCACGTCCTTCGTAAACCACGGCTCCCGCGCTCTACAGGGAGAGCCTGTTGACAGGTACTTACTTATCTAGGACACTCAGGAGCTTTCCCTTGAATAAGCTCCACATTCCTGATATGCCCATCCCCTGCAGATTCCTTCCCCATCCTACGCTTCCTAAATCTTGCCGAATCGCATCGTAACTGCCGTTCCCCCAGCTGTAAATTTCGTGGAAGTGTATAACTGTTTGATGACAGGAGACAGGGTGGTCAAGAAGGTTTGAGTGTGTGTGTGTGTGTGTGTGTGTGTGTTTCTGTGTGTTTCTGTGTATATGTGGTTAATGAAACGAGACAGTTTGGTGTGTGTGTGTGTGTTTGTGTATATCTGACCAATGGCTGGAGGCAGGGTGTTCATGGAGTGTTGCGTGTGCTTGTGTGCGTTTGTCAGTTTCTGCGTATATCTGTTTCATGGCAGGGGGCAGGGTGGTCGTGGAGAGCATATTTTCTGAGTTTCTGTGTCTATGTGCTTACTGGTAGGAGACAGGGTGGTGGTGGAGGGTAGACTGTACTTGTTTCTATATCTATGTGCTTACTGGCAGGAGTCAGGGTGGGGGTGGAGGATTGTGTATGTATGTGTGTTTCTGCGTATATCTGTTTAAGGTCAGGAGGCAGGGTGTTCGTGGAAGGTTGTATGTGTTTCTGTGTATATCTGTTTACTGGCTGGAGACAGGCTGGTGGTGGAGGTTTATGTGTGTGTTTCTGTGTATACCTGTTTAATAGCAGGATACAGGGTGGTGGTGGAGTATAGTATGTGTGTTTGTGTGAAAATCTGCTTAATGGCAGGAAATAAGGTGGTGGTGGAGGGTTGTGTGTGTGTGTGTGTTTCTGCATACATCGGTTTAATAGCGGGTGACAGGGTCGGAGTGGAGGGTTGTGTGTGTTTCTGGGTACATCTGATCGATGGTAGAAAACAACTTGGTGGTGTAATGCCGTGTGTAGGTGTTTCTGTGTATATCTGTTTAATTGCAGGAGACAGGATGGTAGTGGAAGGTTGTGTGTGTGTTTCTGTGTATAATTGATTTATGGAAGCAAACAGGGTGGTGGTGGAGGGTTCTCTATGTGTGTGTTTCTGTTTTTATCTGTTTAATTGCAGGAGACAGGCTGGTGGTGGAGGCTGGTATGTGTTTGTTTCTGAGTACATCTGTTTCATGGCAGGAGACGTGATGGCGGTTGATGGTTGTGCATGTTTACCTGCACATATCTGCTTAATGGAAGAAAACAATGTGCCTTCGTGCCGCTGTGTGTGTATTTCTATGTATATCTGTTTAATGGCAGGAGACAGGGTTGTGGTGGAGGGTGGTGTGTGTGTGTTTCTGCGTATATCTGTTTAATGATAGGCGAGAGAGTGGTCGTGGTGGTGTGTGTGTGTTTTTGTGTATATCTGTTCAATGACAGGAGACAGTGTGGTGGAGGATTGCTTGCATGTTTCTGTAAATATCTGTTTAATTGCAGGAGACAGGGTGGTTTTGGAGGTTGGTGAGTGTGTGTTTCTGTATATAACTGTGTAATGAATGTAGACAGGATTGTTGTGGGGGTTGTGTTTCTGCTTAATGACAGGAAACAAATTGGTGGTCAATGGTTGTGTGTGCGTGTGTGTGCGTGTGTGTTTCTATGTATGAATGTTTAATGGCAGGAGACAGGGTGGTGCTGAAGATATGCATTTATGTTTCTGTATATATCTGTTTAATTGCTGGAGACAGGGTGGTGGAGGAGGGTGGTGTGTCTGTGTGTTTGTGTGAATATATGTTTAAATGCAGGAGACAAGGTGGTGTTGGAGGAATTGGGTGCACGTGTTTTGGTGTATATCTGTTTAATGACAGGACACCGGGTGGTGCTGGAGGGTTGTCTATATGTTTCTGTAAATATCTGTTTAATTGCTTAATGACGGGAGACAGACTGGTGTTCGTGGAGGGTTGTGTGTGTGTTTCTGTGTATAGCTGATTAATGCAGGAAACTGAGTGATTTTGGAGAGTTCTGTATGTGTCTGTGTTTCGGTGTATATCTGTTTAATGGCAGTAGACAGGGTAGAGGTCGAGGGTTTGTGTGCATGTATTTCTGTTTATATATACTCAACGGCAGGACAACAGGGTGGTGTTGGAGGGTTCTGTGTGTGTTTCTGTAAATAACTGATTAATGACTTGAGACAGGGTGGTGCTGAAAGTATGCGTGCATATTTCTGTCTATATCTGTTTATTTGCAGGGGACAGGGTGGTGGAGGAGGATGGTGTGTGCGTTTCTGTGTATCTATGTTTAATTGCAGGAGACAGGGTGGTGGTGGAGGGATTTGTGTCTGTGTTGTTGTGTGTATCTGTTTATGGGAAGAAGACAGGGTGGTCGTGGAGGTTTGTGTATGTGTGTGTGTATCTGGTAGATCTGTTTAAGAGCTGGAGACAGGGTAGTGGTGGAGGGTTGTGTGTATGTGTGTATTTCTGTATATCTCTGCTCAATGGCAGGAGAACAAGGTGGTGTTGGAGGATTGTGTGTGTGTTTCTGTGTATATCTGGATATTGGCAGGAGAAAGGGTGGTGGTCGAGGGTTGTGTGTGTGTGTATTTCTGCATATACCTGCTCAATGGCAAGAGAACAAGGTGGTGTTGGAGGTTTGTGCGTAGGTAGGATGTTCGTGGAAGGTTGTATGTATGTTTCTATGTATATCTGTTTAATGGCAGGAGACAGGGAGGTGGTCGAGTGTAATGCATGTGTGCATTTCTGTGTATATCTGCTCAATGGCAGGAGACATGGTGGTCTTGGAGGGTTGTGTGAGTGTGTGTTTCTGTTAATATCTATTTAAGGGCTGGAGACAGATTGGTGGTGGTGTAGTGTCTTGAGTGTGTGTTCCTGTGTCTATCTGATTAAAGGCAGGAAACACGGTGATGGTGGAGGGATGTGTGTGTTTCAGTGCATTTCTGTTTAATGACAGGAGACAGGGTGGTGTTGGAGGAATGGGTGTGCGTGTTTCTGTGTATATCTGTTTAATGACAAGAGACCGGGTGGTGGTGGAGGGTTGTCTATATGTTTCTGTAAATATCTGTTTAATTGCTTAATGACAGGAAACAAATTGCTGTTGAAGAGGTGTGTGTGTGTGTGTGTACGTACGTGTGTGTGTGTGTGTCTGTGTGTGTGTACGTACGTGTGTGTGTACGTGTGTGTGTCTGTGTATGTCTGTTTAATGGCAGAAATCAATGTGGTGGTGGAGGGTTGTGTGTGTGTTTCTGTGTATGTCTGTTTAATGGCATTAGTCAGGGTGTTGGTGTCGAGATGTGTGGGTTCTGTTTAGATCTGTTTAATCACCGGAGAGTGTGTGATTGGGGAGGTGTGTGTGTGGTTATGTGTCTATCTGATTAATGGCAGCAAACAGGCTGGTGGTGGAGGGTTCTGCATGTGTGCGTGTTTCTGTGTATATCTGTTTAATGGCAGGAGAGAATGGTGATGGAGGATTGTGTGTGTATTTCTGTGTGTAGCTGTTTAGTAGCAGGAGGCAGGGTGGTGATGGAGGGTTGTGTGCGTATATCTGTGTATACCTGTTTAATAGCAGGAGACAGGGTTCTCATGGATTGTTGTGTGAGTGTGTTTCTGAATACATCTATTTAAGGGATGGAGACAGGTTGGTGGTGGAGGATAGTGTGTGTGCGTGTTTCTGTGTATAACTGTTTAATGACAGGAGATAGTGTGGTGGAGGAGGGATGTGTGTGTGTTTCTGTCTATATCTGTTTAATGACAGGAGACAGGGTGGTACTTGAAATATGTGTGTATGTTTCTGTATATATCGGTTTAATTGCAGGACACGGTGGTGGAGGAGGCTGATGTGTGTGTGTTTCGGCGTAAATCTATTTAATGGCAAGGGACAGTGTAGTGGAATGTAGTGTGTCTGTGTTTCTGTGTCTATGTGCTTACTGGCAGGAGACAGGATGTTCTTGGAAGGTTTGTGTGTTTCTGCGTATATCTGTTTAATGCCAGGAGACAGGGTGGTGCTCGAGGGATGTGTGTGTGCATTTCTGTGTATATCTGCTCTGTGGCAGGAGACAGGGTGGTGATGGAGGGTTGCATGTGTGTTTCTGTGTATGTCTGTATAAGTGCTGGGGACAGGGTGGTGGTGGAGAGATATGTGTGTGTTTCATTGCATATCTGTTTAATTACAGGAGACAAGGTAGTGGTAGAGCGATGTATGGATCTGTGTTTCTGTGTATATCAGTTTACTGACAGGAGACAGGGTGGTGGTGGAGGGTTGGGTATGTGTGTGTGTTTCAGTGCATATCTGTTTAATGATGGGGACAGGGTGGTGTGTGTATGTTCCTGTGTTTATCTGTTTAATGACAGGAGACAGGGTGGTGGTGAAGGGTTGTCTGCATGTTTCTGTAAATTTCTGTTTAATAGCAGGAGACAGTGTGGTGATGGAAGATGGTGAGTGAGTGTTTCTGCCAGAGACAGGGTGTTGCTAGAGTTTTGTGTGTGAATTTCTGCATGTATCTGTTTAATTGCAGGAGACAGGGTGGTCATGGAGGGTTGTGTGTTTGTTTCTGTGTATATCTGCTAAATGACGGGAAAGAAATTGGGTGTCAAGGGTTGTGCATGTGTGTGTGTGTTCCTGCGTATGTCTGTTTAATGGCAGGGGACAGGGTGGTGGTGTTGAGATGTGTGTGCGTTTCTAGTTATACCTGCTTAATCGCTGGAGAGAGAGTGTGCGTGTATGTGTGTGTGTTTGGTTCTGTGTATATCTGTGTAATGGCAGCAGACAGGATGATCGTGGAGGCTTGTGTGTGCGTGTTCCTGTGTATATCTGTTTAATGGAAGGAGACAGAGGTCGTTTAGTCTTGTGTGTATTTCTGTGTTTATCTGTTATTGACAGGTGGCAGGGTGTTAGTGGAGGATTGTGTTTGTGTGTTTCTGTGTATATCTGATTAATGGCAGGAAACCGGGTGTGGTGGAGGGTTTTGTGCATGTGTTTCTGCATATATTTGTTTTATGGCAGGAGACAGGGTGGTGGTGGGAGGTTGTGTGCTTGTGTTTCTGTCTATATCTGTTTAATAACAGGAGACAGATATTGGTGCAGGTTGGTGTGTATGTATTTCTGCATATCTCTGTTTAATGGTGGGAGGCAGGGCAGCGATGGAGGGGTGTGTGTGTGTGTGTGTGTTTATGTGTATATCTGTTTACTGGCAGAAAACAATGTTTTGGTGAAGGGTTTTGTGTGTGTGTGTTTCTGTGTAAATCTGTTTAATGGCAGGGAACAAATTGGGTGACAAGGGTTGTGTGTGCATGTGTGTGTTTTTCCATGCATATCTGTTTAATGGCAGAAAACACTGTGGTGGTGAAGGGTTGTGTGTGTGTTTCTGTGTATGTCAGGTTAATGGCATGAGACGGGGGTTGGTGTCGAGATGTGTGTATGTTTCTGCTTATTCCTGTTTAATTGCCGGAGAGTGTGTGATGGTGGACCATTGTGTGTGTGAGTGTGTGTGTTTCTGTGTGATGGCAGGAGAACGAATGGTCGTGGAGGGTTGTATGTATGTGTTTCTGTTTATATCTGTTTAATGGCAGGAGACAGTGTGGTCGTGGATGATTGTGTGTGTGTGTGTGTGTGTTCCTGTGTATTTCTGTTTAATCACAGAACACAAAGCAGACATGGAGTGTTTTGTGTGTGTGTTTCTGTTATATTTGTTTCATGGCAGGAGACAGGAAGGTGATTTAGAGTTTTGTGTGTTTTTCTGTGTGTATCTGTTTGTTGACTGTAGTTAGGGTGTTAGTGGAGGGTTATGTGTGTGTGTATGCGTGTGTGTGCTTCTCTGTCAAAACTGCTTAATAGCGGGAGACAACGTGGTGGTGGAGGGTTGTGTTGTGTGTTTCATTGGATATTTGATTAATGGCAGGAAACAGAGTTTTGGTGGAGGGTTGTGTGTGTGTGTTTCCATGTATATCTAGTTAATTGAAGGAGACAGCGTGATGATGGAGGGTTGTGTGTGTTTTTCTGCATATATCTGTTTAATGGCAGGAGACCGGCTTGTGGTGAAGGTTGTGTGCTTGTGTTTCTGTCAATAACTGTTTAATAACAAGAGACAGATATTGTTGTGGGTTGGTGTGGATGTGTTTCTGTGTATCCCTGTTTAATAATTTGAGACAGGGTGGCGATGGATGGTTGTGTACATGTGTGTTTTATTTATATATCAGTTGAATTGCAGGAGACAGCGTGTTGTTAGACGGTTGTGTGTGTCCATTGCTGTATATTTCTGTTTAATGGCAGGAGACAGAGTTGTAGAGGGGGATTGTGTGTGTGTGTTTCTGTATATATCTGATCAATAGCAGGAAACAACTTGGTGGTGAAGGGTTGTGTGTGTGTGTTTCTGTGTACACCGGTTTACTGACAAAAGACTACGTGGTGGTGCAGGTTGGTTTGTCTGTGCTTCTGTGTATATCTGTTGTGGTCCTGTTCACCGAGCTGGGAATTTATGTTGCAGACGTTTTGTACCCTCTCTAGGTGACATCCTCAGTGCTTGGGTGCCTCCTGTAAAGCCCTTCTGTGATGTTTCCTCCAGCATTTATAGTGGTTTATCTCTGCCGCTTCTGGTTGTCAGTTCCAGCTGTCCGCTGCAGTGGCCGGTATATTGGGTCCAAGCTGATGTGTTTGTTGATAGAATCTGTGGATGAGTGCCATGCATTTAGGATTTCCCTGGCTGTTCTCTGTTTGGCTTGTCCTATAATAGTAGTGTTGTTCCAGTCGAACTCATGTTGCTTGTCATCTGTGTGTGTGGCTACTAAGGATAGCTGATCGTGTCGTTTCGTTGCTTGTTGGTGTTCATAGATGTGGATCGTTAGCTGTCTTCCTGTTTGTCTTATGTAGTGTTTTGTGCAGTCCTTGCATGGACTCCATCAAGTCACGTTTCAAAAATCATTTTAATCCACGTGCTCAGACATATAATGAAAAATCTCTGTGGGATGTGAACCTTTAGGTCAGAGGTCAGGACACTACCACCGCTCAACAATAGCCCCTAAAGCTGCAACATGATTCTCCCGTGTGTTTGTTCATCAGCTTTCTTTGAACATACTATGACACACCCCCACAACATAATCGAGACCATCTGTTCCAGAGAAAGTGACACTACCACAGTTCATGGAAGGGAGTCGAATCCAGAGCTCTGCCCCGGGGCAGGGGTGCTATCCACCACACAAGACTTTAACCATGCCCAGAATTTTAAGTGTCAGTTTTCAGCTTTATATGGATTTATTACATTCTGATTAACATTACTGAAAAAGACAGGCAACAGTTTTCATTGTTAAATAAATAAAAGGTGTTAGCCTCAACTATAAGATGATGAGTGTACGTGCTCTGCCAAGCAACTTCTTTAATTGCTTGGCTATGATTTCCAGCTTAAATGGCTATTATCTGTAATCTGCAATATTAGAGCAAGAAATCTTGCAGAAACACTCTGCAATGGGAGGGATCTCGAATAAATATCAAAACTGAACACCAGAGAATAGGAAAGAGCACAATTTCTGGCCAAAAACACTGGCCACTGTTTCCAACCTCTGACATGTGGCTTCCCTCTTCCTGAAATGATTAAGTGATACAAGGCATCGGTTTACTTCCCAGCCTCTCCTTACCCTCTCCTCCCTCTGCTTGCACAAAACAAATCAAGCTTTGATCTTTGGAAAACTCAAGGCCTGAGATATAGACCTTCTGGAGAGGGGAGGGTCTTTGAAACCTGAAGCAGGAGGGTGAGGGGGCAGTAATATCACTCACTGGGCTGAGGTGTGGCAGTTCAACTTTAATATGGATAAATGCGAGGTATTGCATTTTTGTCAAATAAAAAGCGGGGGCTCATGTAATTAATAGTAGTGCGTTGGTAGTGTTGTTGAAAAGAGGGACCCACAGGTGCCGATCGAATTCACAGAAGTTTGTGACACTTATAGACAAGCTGTTTCAGGCTACTTCATTGCTCAGACATTTGGGGTTAGAAATTGAGAAGTAATGCTGAGATAGTGCAGGACATTGATGAAGCCTCTTTTGCAGTACTGTGTTCAGTTCTGTTAATGGAATGAGATTATTAAGCTGAAGAGGCTTCAGAAGAGATATACTAGGATGTCGCCAGGAACACCTCATCTTCTGCCTCGGGAGCCGACAAACACATGGCATGAACATTGAACTGACTAATTTGCAAATCTCCCCTCGACAATCCAGATCCCAGATCCGACCCTCCGACTCAGATCCGCCCTCTCGTGGGAACCTACCTGTCCATCTTCCTTTCCACTTATCCGCTCCAACTCCCCACCGACCTCTCACTATCACCTCCTAGCTTCGCCAACCTATCACCAACCTTTACCCCAGCCTCACCCCACCACCCATTTATCTCTCAGCCCATTGACTCCTTCGCAGTTCTGAAGAAGTGCCCTGCCTGAAACGTTTACTCTCTTGCTCCTCGGTTGCTGCCTGACCTTCTGTGCCTTCTCCACTATCATGCTTTATCTACACTGAATTCTCCATCATCTGGAGTCCCCATTGTCACTTAGGTACAATTCTCTGTTAACATATCTATGCTGTCTGTCTGTTGTAACCCCACACTGTCTTAGGTACATATTGTCTCCAGATCATGGCCAATAAAATTTCTCTCAATCTCTTACTGATATTGTCATGCCTCAACAGTAGTTACAGGGTCTATGTTTCCATTTATAAGCAGAGAAACATGTTGGTGTTCCGATAATCCTCTGGCATTACTTCCATATCCAATGCAGACTGAATGGTTCCACACAATTAACCTACCAGACTCAACATTCGTTCCCTCAGTCACCCTCGCATATCCAATCCAGACTGTGTAAATGTTAATCATTATTTTGAATTTTAATTCAACAATATTGAATTGAAAGGCGTTGGCTGCAGCTATTTGTTCTGTGACTGGAAATAATGTCAGTCTCCGTGGATCCTAAATGTGTCACTGGAGGGCTTGCCTCTTTTATTAATTAAGGATTCAGTTCAATGTGTTATCCCATAGTATGAGTGGGAACATTGCCGACAGTACAGGGATCAGCAGCGCCAAAGAGACAGGGAGGAGATATCAGAATCTGAGAACATTAGACTGGAATGATCCAACATGGACAGGAGATTTTCATCTAGTCTTTACTGGCTTTCCAAATCTTGGGTATCATTAGAATGGAGGATCTATGATGTACTGAGTGTTATTCAAGGTGGTTACTATCCCATCCTCGCTATAGTTGGTGTTCCTGGTAAGTCATTCTAACTGTCTATTAAAGCAGTTTAAACTGAACTGTTGTTCACGTTATTGAAATTGGGAAAGGTGGAAGTCATCGTTTTCAGCTCCAATGAAAAAATCCCATTCCTTAGAAATTATAATGAGCAGATTACTACTTTCAAATGACTCACCAGTATGCGAGGAGAAACTCTAAAACTTCATAATCCTTCTAGCCCTGAACAGATCGATATCTCCATATCCCCCCCCATTCGCTTATTCTGTCCAGTATCACCTTCGTGATATCCCTGTCTCCTCCTCAGCCACAGGGCACCTTCTGAGTAAACCATCATTTGGGCCTCTGTTAAATCCGGAATCACCTGTTTCAAGCCCCTTCTAACCACATGTCAATCACAACATAATTACACTTGAAATGTTTAACTTGTTCTCTTCATAGAAACTGTCTGACGGGAAGATAATTCATGGTGCTCAAGTCATTGACTCATGATCTAGAGCCACAGCATAATAATCTGTTAATATGAATGAAATTGGTGGCTTTGAAGTGAAACCATCATCATTAAGTATAAAAAGCCCATCTGCTTGCCTCATGTCCTTTCGTGAAGGCAATGGGTCATCCTTCCCTGATCAGGTCTCTGTGTGACTGCAAACCCACAGCAATGTGTTTTACTCTTTACTGTCCTGTGGAACAGCTGAACCAGCCTCTCATTTCAAGATAGGGATAACAGGCTGGCCTGACCTGTGAGGGAAGGATAGTTTCCCATATTCCTACAGCTCATTTCCATTCAGGTGGGTGACCATTCCTTATTTCAAGTGTATTCTTTCTTAGCCTATTCCCTGAGTGTGATGTCCATCTCCCGTAGCACCTCTGGTGTTGGCTGTATTGATGCTCACATATAGATGTAAGGAACTTTTAAATTCCAGGTCAGAGGCAGTGTAGCTAGAAGGAAAGGCTTCTTACGCCACAAGAAAGTAAAGGAGATGTCTCAGTGAGGAAAAGGAATTATTGTGATAAAACCTGAGAGTGTTGTTGAGGCAGTATTGGGAAATTGTGGACAGATTTTCTTTCCCTTATAAGAAATAATCGTCCTGCCACAGATAGAGTGCAAAGGTTTTTCACCAGACTAATCCCTGGGATGGTGGTAAAATGAGGGGTGAATGACGATTAATCTTTAGCGCTGTGAGAGAATAAAAGATGATTGCATTGAAACTAAAGGATAATGGACAGTCTCTCATGATGTTCTAAACAGATATTGATACGGTGATAAAATCAATGGCTTGTTTTTACTCGGGTTACAAGAGCCTCTGAGGACGTTCCCCTCACCCCATCCCCACTCCCTATATCGATAGAGAGAGAGAGGGCGAGAGAGAGAGAGAGAGTCAGACTTTGAATATAGTGCATTTGGTGTGTGCTCCTACATTAAACATCACGTTATCCAAAATCCTGACAGCAGCCACAATGCCTTCACTCTAAAACAGTTAACTATTCCCATCATCTTCTGACCTCCATGGAGAATATAGATCTGTCTACTCAGAGATGGAAGATGCCTCTTTGAGACTTGATACAATACATCTGGCTTCCCTCCTCACTGCTAGCAAACCACGTTAAAGTAGCAGATGTTCCACTGGCGATGGACCCACGAGGAACCTCGTACAGCCATTCATGAGTGCAGTCTCTGCTCCATTGGTTTGTTGTATTGGAGCATCAGTGACACCCTCCTGTTCATGTATAACAATCTCGTGGGTCTGAATGGCCTCCTCCAGGTCCCATGAAACAAATTCAAGGCTCTGATTGGACTCTACCTGATCCGGTTTAATAACTCCTTGTACTGACCAGACCCTTTCTCTTCCTGTGGAACAAGCAGGAGTATTGAATGGGCTTCCCCTCTTCTTGTTCAGTAGTTTCGATGAGCTCAATGGCTTCCACATTTCTGTATGTAACCAGCTTGAGATGTTGAATGAGCTCCTCTTTTAACTGTGTCTGACAGCACTGTTACATGAATGTTACCGACACTTTAACAGCACAAGCCTGAATGCTGTCCGGGTCTTCCTGAATACGGAGACAGGCTGCATCAGGAGCTGATGGGAGACAAAATGTTCTGAACATTGTGTAACCCTCAGTGACCATCCCCACCTCCGGTCTTATGTTGGCGAAAGACATTGATGAAGCAGCTGAAGATGTTTATGCTGAGGAAGCTACCCTGATGATCTCCTGAAGAGATGTCCTGGGACTGAGATTTTCGGGCGCCCAAACAGGCATCTTCCTTTGTGCTCTGAAAGACCCCAGCCAGTGGGGAGGGGACACCTGATTCCCATTCAGCTCAAATGACATTCTCAGTCAAATACTGCCTTGATATCAAGGCTCTTCACTATTTGCTGAGCCCCTGTGTTCCCCCCTTGTTCATATCAACAGGTGACAATGTCTGTGTGGGGAGTGTTTTCCTCTCACAGAGGGTAGTGAATGTCAGGAATTATCTTTTCTCGAGAGCTAGGGAAGCTACATCACTGAAAGTATTTTAAAAAGGAGGTGGATGAATTTTTGACCTGTAAGAGAGCTGAGAGGATGTGAAGAATTGGACATTAAAGATGAGTTAATATGAACAACAGATCGGTCATGATCGTATACAATGGCTTGATTATCCGAACTACCTGATCCTGTTCCATATTCTGTAATTATAACGTTAATGGTTGCAATTTTCCTGCACGTTCTGTTATTGAACGTTGCAATCAGAGAGAGCTATGTACTTTGAGTCATCTCTTAGTGAGGTCTTGGGGCTGAATTCACAGTGAATCTGGATCTATACCATGACAAACAAATGAAGCACAAGATGCAGAGAGGAGACACTCTGTAAAGAGACCAGAGTTGTCTTTCGAACCCAGCCTGGGTTTTGAAGTAACATTTTCCAATCCACACCAAACGATGTGTGACAGCCTGGAGGGAATGAATGAGATCCTGTGTTACGGTGGACCATGTATTTGGAGCAAGATGCCCCCGTCAGTACCAGTGCAGGAGTTTTGAGGGGCTGAATTGAATATAGGAACATAGGACTGAGGAGCAGGAGTGGGTCATTAGACACGTTGTCACTGTTCCACAAGACACTAAGATCATAGCTGCTCTGATTGTGGTTTCAGCAGCACTTTTCTGCCTGTATACAATTTTCCTGCATGAACTTGTCTGTCAAATGTTTGAATACAGCACAACGTTGATCAAATGCAATCATCCAGGCACTACAAATGTTTGATAAAGGGAATTCCCACATAAACAGTCAAATAAGAATTTCTAATTCGCGTTCCGATAAATGTTAGAGGGTCACTGTGTCCTTTTCCAGTCCCACTCCTCCACTGATTACAAAAACTTTAAAAGTAGCCAGTTTAGTGTTATGACCAATTGTATAGGACTCGGACTGGGTCATTTTTGAGAAAAATGTGAAATTCAGGAAGTTGAACTCACAACAAATAGTAAACGATAGTGTCCAAAATGTTCTTCTGCCTTTGAAATTATTCTGCTCACACAAGCTGCTGGTATTGGGATTTATTTGTGGAACAGTTGGATTTGGCTGAACTACCTTTGCTTCCAGCAGTGAAGAGATTCCAATGAGTCCTCACCAGGAATCCTTCACGAGTGGTGAAGATAACTCAGGGATTTTATTGTCTCACATTTTGCTATTGGGTGGACAAAGTAAGAGAGAGGGATCAATCAGCTCTGCTTCTCAGGCAGGGAACATTTTTCTCCCTCTCTGTGTTGAACAATAATGTCAACTGAACATCAAACTGGGCCATGTGTGCTCTCCTGGAGCATTCTCTGGAACGGATGATAATGGTCGATATGAAGGTGCATCATCCCTGTTGTTGTACACAGTGTCTTTCATTAGGAAAAAAAGAGTCCCTGCTTTAACAGCTGATGACATGTTTATATGTGTCTGTGTAATTTGTAACTATCGGTCGATGTCTATATAATACGTGTGTTGATATCAATACATCTTATTCTTAAGTTTGTTCTCTAGCTTTAAACTCTATAACAAGAGGAAATATGCATCCAGCTGAAACACATTTCAGAAAGTCATCTATGGTTCAAGAAGATTTCTCATCTCAAATCAAAATTATAATCCCCCATAACAAAAGACCTTCCTTCCAGGAATGAGTGAAGGGAAACATCTATGAAAATCTTTTGAAAGGATTATATCGCTTTTCTTAAGTTTAGGCGATCAAAACTGCACACAGTGTATCCGATGTGGTCTCAACAATGCCCCGTACAGATGTAGTAAAACATTTCTCATTAAACGTGATAACCTTTGCCAGAAACAGCATCATTCCACTTACCTTCCAAATCACTTGCTGCATCTGCAGACTGATTTCATATGATTCATGTCCCAGGAACATGGAAACGGCCAGTATCACAGAGTTCTGCAATCTCTCTCCATTTAAATTGTTCACCATTGTTTTATCCTTCGTGACACAGTAGACAACTCACCTTATGTTCTTTCTGCTGAAGGTTTGCTCACTAACCTTCCCTGTCTGTATCACATTGCAGACTCAGTACCTCCATTTGACGACATCTTGAATGATCATCTTGGTGATGCGCTAATTGAGCTTTGCACCATTCAGTTCCCTTCCACCAGATCTTTGATACAGATTATTTGTCATTGATGATCTCACAGTGATCTCTACAGCAGTGCATTAGTTACAGTTTTGCAACCTGAAAATAAATATTTACCTCTACTCTCTATTTCCTGTTAGTGACAGCTTCCCCGTTCCTGTGTAGCACCTAAGTTGGGTTGAATCGTCTCCTCCTGGGCTGTGTAACGTAACTCAACGAGCTGAATTACTTCATTCTCTATTCCTGTATAACTTCTTCGAGGGGCAGAATGGTCTCCTCCCGTCTCATTTTAATGAATCCTGCCTGACTGAAAGCGGTGGTCCCCTACCTTGTAACAGCATCGAGGGGTGGATTGAGCGAACACACATAGGGTAGGGGCAGCAGTATATCTCTGTAACAGCTGCGAGGGCTGTATTGAGGGAACACACAAGGGGTTAGGGAGAGCAGTATATCTCTGTGATAGCCTTGAGGGGGAGATAGAGGGAACAACACATGGAGTAGGTGCAGCAGTACATTCTGTAACAGACTCAAGTGTGGATTGAGGGCACAGTGCATGGGGTGGGGCAGCAATTGTTCTTTTGGCTGCACCATTCAGACTGCTCATAACTAATCCGATTGTGTCTAACTATCCGTATCTGGTCTGTTTCCAATAAACATTGACTCTCCTATCCAGCAAAGATCAGTCAAGCTCAGCGTTGAACATCTTCAATAACCGAGTATAGCAAAGTGAACAAAACTCAACATAACGCTACCAATACTGCCTCAGCAGCGTCCTGTATAACTGCAACATAACTCCCTAATTTTGATGAGGTAAAAACAATGACTGCAGATGCTGGAAACCAGATTCCGGATTAGTGGTGCTGGAAGACCACAGCAGTTCAGGCAGCATCCAAATAGCTTCGAAATCGACGTTTCTGGCAAAAGCCCTCCATCAGGAATAAAGGCAGTGAGCCTGAAGCGTGGAGAGATAAGCTAGAGGAGGGTGGGGGTGGGGAGAAAGCAGCATAGAGTACAATGGGTGTGTGGGGGAGGGGATGAAGGTGATTGGTCAAGGAGGAGAGGGTGGAGTGGATAGGTGGAAAAGAAGATAGGCAGGTAGGACAAGTCCGGGCAAGTCAAGCGGACAGTTACTGAGCTGGAAGTTTAGAACTAGGGTGAGGTGGGGGAAGGAGAAATGAGGAAACTGTTGAAGTCTACATTGATCCCCTGGGGTTGAAGTGTTCCGAGGCGGAAGATGAGGCGTTCTTCCTCCAGGCGTCTGGTGGTGAGGGAGCGGCGGTGAAGGAGGCCCAGGACCTCCATGTCCTCGGCAGAGTGGCAGGGGGAGTTGAAATGTTGGGCCACGGGACGGTTTGGTTGATTGGTGCGGGTGTCCCGGAGATGTTCCCTAAAGCGCTCTGCTAGGAGGCGCCCAGTCTCCCCAATGTCGAGGAGACCGCATCGGGAGCAACAGATACAATAAATGATATTAGTGGATGTACAAGTAAAACTTTGATGGATGTGGAAGGCTCCCCAACACATTCCACCCCGACCTTAAATTTACCTGGACCATCTCTGACAGCTCCCTCCCCTTCCTGGACCTCTCCATCTCCATTAATGACGACCGACTTGACACTGACATTTTTTACAAACCCACCGACTCCCACAGCTACCTGGATTACAAGTCTTCCCACCCTACCTCTTGCAAAAATGCCATCCCGTATTCCCAATTCCTCCGCCTCCGCTGGATCTGTTCCCAGGAGGACCAGTTCCAGATTAGATTAGATTACTTACAGTGTGGAAACAGGCCCTTCAGCCCAACAAGTCCACACCGACTCGCCACCCACCCATACCCCTACATTTACCCCTTATCTAACACTATGGGCAATTTAGCATGGCCAATTCACCTAACCTGCACATCTTTGGACTGTGGGAGGAAACCGGAGCACCCGGAGGAAACCAACGCAGACACGGGGAGAACGTGCAATCTCCACACAGTCAGTCGCCTGAGGCGGGAACTGAACCCGGGTCTCTGGCGCTGTGAGGCAGCAGTGCTAACCACTGTGCCACCATGTTCCACCACAGAACACACCAGATGGCCTCCTGCTTTAGAGACCGCAAATTCCCTTCCCACGTGGTTAAAGATGCCCTCCAACGCATCTCGTCCACATCCTGCACCTCCGCCCTCAGACCTCACCCCTCCAACCGTAACAAGGACAGAACGCCCCTGGTGCTCACCTTCCACCCTACAAACCTTCGCATAAACCAAATCATCCGCCGACATTTCTGACACCTCCAAACAGACCCCACTACCAGGGATATATTTCCCTCCCCACCCCTTTCCACCTTCCGCAAAGACCGTTCCCTCCATGACTACCTGGTCAGGTCCACGCCCCCAAACAACCCACCCTCCAATCCTGGCACTTTCCCCTGCCACCCCAGGAACTGTAAAACCTGCGCCCACGCCTCCTCCCTCACCTCTATCCAAGGCCCGAAAGGAGCCTTCCACATTCATGAAAGTTTTACTTGCACATCCACTAATATCATTTATTGTATCCGTTGCTCCCGATGCGGTCTCCTCTACATTGGGGAGACTGGGCGCCTCCTAGCAGAGCGCTTTAGGGAACATCTCTGGGACACCCGCACCAATCAACCACACCGCCCCGTGGCCCAACATTTCAACTCCCCCTCCCAATCTGCCGAGGACATGGAGGTCCTGTGCCTCCTTCACCACCGCTCCCTCACCACCAGACGCCTGGAGGAAGAACGCCTCATCTTCCGCCTCGGAACACTTCAACCCCAGGGCATCAACGTAGACTTCAACATTTTCCTCATTTCCCCTTCCCCCACCTCACCCTAGTTCTAAACTTCCAGCTCAGCAACTGTCTGCTTGACTTGCCCGGACTTGTCCTACCTGCCTATCTTCTTTTCCACCTATCCACTCCACTATCTCCTCCTTGACCTATCACCTTCATCCCCTCCCCCACTCACCCATTGTACTCTATGCTGCTTTCTCCCCACCCCCACCATCCTCTAGCTTATCTCTCCACGCTTCGGGTTCACTGCCTTTATTCCTGATGAAGGGCTTTTGCCCGAAACGTCGATTTCGCAGCTATTTGGATGCTGCCTGAACTGCTGTGCTCTTCCAGCACCACTAAGCCAGAATCCCTAATTTTGATACTCAGTGAAATACACTGATTAAGGCCAATGTACCAAAAGCTTTCTTCACTGCACTGTCTACTTCTGAATCAACTTCCAGAGAACCATACACCTGAATTCCAAGGTCCTTCTGTTCCACTACACTCCTAAAGACCCAACCATTCACCATGAAACTCCAACCTTGATTTGACTTTCTAAAATGCAAGAACTTACACTTTATTAAAATCCATTTGCCATTTCTCAACCCACTTCCCCAGCTGATCAAAATACTGCTGAAATTTCTGAAATTTATGATAATCTTCCTCACTCGCCATGAGACTGCTTATTTTCGTGTCGTCTTCAAACTTACAAATCATGCCTGTACATTATCATCTAAATCATAGACATCTGTGATATGCAGTGATCCCAGCACCATCCCCTGAGGCATTCCACTAGTCACAGGCCTCCAGTCTGACCAGCATTCTTCCTGTATCACCCTCTGCTTCCTACCACCAAGCCAATTTTGTACCTAATTTGCCACCTCCCCCTCAATTCCATGTGATCTCACCTTTCAGAGCAGCGGAACATGCGGAACCTTATTGAGGCCTTACTGGAATCCATATAGACTATGTATACCATCCTGCCCTCCTCAACGTTGCTGGTCACTTCATCAAAGAACTCCAACCAATTTACGAGTCATGATCTCCCATGCACAAAGACGTGCTGAATTTCATGAAGGGCTTTTGCCCGAAACATCCATTTTCCTGCTCCTCGGAAGCTGCCTGGTCTTCTCTGCTTTTCCAGCACCATTCTAATCATACTCCGAATCACATCCTGTCTTTCCAAATGCATGTATATCCAATCTCTCCGAATCTTCTCAAGTAACTTATCCACTAGATTTTAGGTTTGCTGGTCTTTCGTTCCCAGTTTTACCTTTGTAGCCTTCCTTGAATAAGGGCACAGCATTCGCTACCCTCCAGTCATCTGGGACCTGACCAGCGATAATGGAAAAGAACCAACCAGGGCTCCCGCAATTTCTTATCTATCCTCCTGCAGTGTTCCTGGATATATCTGGTCAGGATCAGGAGGTTTTAGAAATACTGCAAAGTCTGAAAAATACGTCTATTTATTTCCTGTACAAACACCAAAAAGTGAGAAAGTGACTCAATGATGGTTAACATCACTAATTAGAAAATTTATTAATCACAGGAAGTGACTTCAGAAGAATTCCAAATATTGTGAAAACCCGTGAATTCTCAGAAGTTTAGAATCCAGAAAAGGAAGGACATGAAACTGATAAGGAAACCAAAAAGCGAGCATACCTGCTAATAAACAGGAACACAAAGACTGCATAAATCAACGATCTATATTTCAAAGGAAACAAAATAAAAGCAAGGTCAAGAGTGGAAATTTGTAATTGGGAGAGGAGAGTTCATTGTGGAGAACAGGGAAATGGCCAAGAAAATAACCAGTTACTTTGCATCTGTCTCCATGGAGTAATATCCAGGAAATCACCCAGTAATTCCAAGTGACCATATCGGCCTTCTGAAGCTTAAGACAAAAAGTCAATTCAAATCAGTAACAAGGTAGTACTTGAAGATGTAGCTGTATTGAGCATTGCTAAGTCTAACGAAACAGATGTACGTCTCATCAAAACGTCAGAAATGAATCCCCAACAGTAGTATTAATTGCACTGTCGATGTTTTCCTTTACATTCTGCAGAGGACAGAAACTATTGCGGATAAACATGATCCAAGCACTATCGACGAATGGAAGGGATCCAAACAGCTACAAAAGGAAGAAGACATAGTGTGGAGAACTGCAGACCAATTAATCGACATCTGTAGGGAAACTGTTGAAATCTATTACACAGGATGATATTTTTGATAATTAGAAATTAACATCAACAATGGAGAAAATCAGCATGCATTTCTGATAGAGAAATCGTACTTGATAAACTTTGGAATTGTTTGCAGTTGTTTCTTATAACATAGATAATGGGGAACCAGTAGAAGTTGCAGATATTTGATTTTCGCAAGAGTTTCTCAATGAGTCCGTAAATTGAATGAATTTGAAGGGAATTTGGAGGAAGATATGTAAGTGGAAAGTTAAAGTTTGGTTTGCCTTCATTTAAGAGAGTCAGAGCATTGATGTAAAGACATGTTGAAGCAGTTTCACAGCGTGTTGATAGGACTATACCTGGAGTATTGTGCACAGTTTTGGTGAGCGAATCTCAAAAAAACATTCTCCAGATTAATCCCTCAGATGGTGAGATTGCCTGATGAGGAAACTCGGCCTGTGTTCTCTAGAGTTTCAAAGAATGAGAGCTGGGTCACAGTGAAATTTTGAAAATTCACAAAACATATGACAAGTTGGAAATGAACAGAACTCTCCCCTCGCTGTCTATTCCACATTAAAGGCAAATAATGGCAGGATCTGGGACAGGCCATTTAAATCTGCAATAAGGAAGAAATTCATCACTTGGAGGGGACTAATTAACACAGGTGCAGGGAAGCCTACTGGCACGCAAGATGAGTGAGAATCTCCAAATATTCGAGAGATTGTCCAGCGGAACAAAATAACCAGGGAACAGGTAGGACTCATTCGTGATTTGCCAAGTTGCAACCAAATCAACTTTAGTGGTAGGAGACAGAGGGTGGTGGTAGAAGGCTGTTTGTGTTTGGAGGCTAGTGTCCAGTGGTGTACCACAAGGATCAGTGCTGTGTTTCTTAATATTTGTGATTCGGAGGTGTTGGTGTTGGACGGGGGTGGACAAAGTTAAAAATTGCATAACACCAGGTTATTCTCCAAAAGCTTTATTCGGTGGCACGAGCTTTCGAAGTGCTTCATCAAAGCGCACAACCACCTGATGAAGACACAGCACTTCGAAAGCTCGTGCCTCCAAATAAACCTTTTGGAGAATAACCTGGTGTTATGCAATTTTTAACTTTGTCCACCCCAGTCCAACACCAACAACTCTGAATCACAAATATTGAGGGACACAGAACTGATCCCCGTGGTACACCATTGGACACTAGCCTCTCAAATAAATAAGCTGATGTTTTGTGATTTTAAACATTATCATAAAGGTTTCAGCTGTGAATATGGACGAGGGGTGGGGGGGGGGTGTCATAAGTAAGTTTGTGTTTGATACAAAGTTTTGCCGGTTAGTTGGCAGTGAGGAGGAAGGCCTTATGTTACAGGAAGATACAGATGGAATGGTCAGATGGTCACATCAATGGGAGGTGGACTGTAACCCTGATAAATATGAGGTCATGCACTTTGGAAGAAGGAACCAGGCAGGGGAGGACTCAATGAATGGCAGCACACTGGGAAACTCAGAGGGTGCTTCTCCACACATCCCTGAATGTAGCTGGACAGGGTAGCACACAATTTGAGAAAGCGTACTGGAGCGTAAACACAGCCTTCACACATTGAAGCATAGATTATAAGAGCTATGTGGAACTTTCGTTAGCCAAGATGGAATACTGTGTGTAGTTCTGGGAGCTACATTACAGGAAGGATGTGATTGCACTGGAGGGGTTGCAGAGGAGATTCACCAGGATGTTCCCTGTGATGGAGCATATCAGCTATGGAGAGAGCTTGGATAAGCTCGGGTTGTTTAGTTTGGAGCAGAGAAGGCTAAGGGGGACGTGAATCAGGAGAATAAGATTACGAGGGACATGGACGGGGTGGGTAGACAGCAGCTGGTCCTTTTAGTCAAAGGGACACACTTTTAAAGTAAAGGTTTTGAGACTTAGTGAGGATTTGAGAACTGTTTTTTACCCAAAGTATGTTGGGTCTGGGATGCACTTCGTGAGAGGGGAATTGTCATGGTAACCTCAAAACCATTACAAAATACATGGTTGTGCACTTGAAATGCCATAAGATTTACAGCGACGGGTTTTGTGTTGGAAAGTGGGGCTACTGTAGACCGTGCTGTATTTCTGATCGTACAGAGTCTGTGCTTCTGTGATTGTATGGCTGTGGAAGGTCAATCATTCAGTAGCTCAAGATAGGAATTGATGGGTTTCTGAAGAATATCTTATCACAGAGTATATGAGTGAACTTGTAGTATCTTCTGAAAATACATTAATGGCAAAATTAAGAGAAAAAGGTGCAGCTTCCTTACAGTCTGATACCAGATAATTGAGGACAGGGAAATAGCAGATCAATGGAGCAAATACTTCAGTTATGCATTCACAGAAAAAAACCAAAAATAAGATTTCCTCGCAATACTAGGGAACTTTAGTCTGGTGAGAAAAAGGGAATAGAATAAAATTAGCAACTAAAACGTTTTAGAGAAAATATTGTACTGAAATTAATGGGCATAGACAAAGTCACGAGAGGTTTATGAAATAGGAATCATATTTGAGAAAGTGGCTTTTAGCAAAATTATGGAGACGGTATCAACGCAATACGACTGGAATCAGAAAGATTTTTGATAAAGCCCCAAGCCTTTTGTGCAAATTCGAATTCAGTGGGACTGGGGCTAATATATGGTCATGGTTTTAGATTGGGAGAGCTGGCAGGAAACAGTGAGTAGGAATAAAACCATGTTTTTTTGAATGGAAGGCTTGGAGGATATAAGAGGGATCGAGATTTGACATCCAGCTTTTCCCAATTCACATCATATCTTTGGTTGTGGGGCTCAATTGCAATATTCCCAAGTCTGCTGACAGTACTAAATGATGTCAGCTTCTGAGTGGATGAGGAGGTTGTAAGAAAGGCTCCAAGGTGATTGAGACAAGTGGAGTGACTGGGCAAATACGTGGTAGATGGAGAGCAATGGGAGAGATGAGAGGTTGTGTACTTTGATGGGAACAATAGAATGGCATCCTATCATTTGAAAAAGGATTGGTTGAAAATGATGATCTATAAATGAACTTTAGCTGCATTTTTGTTTATTTCAGCGAAGCTATCCGAGTCCATGTAGGTTAGTGAGTTCTGAACACGGAAGTCAATACTGGGAATGGCATTGGCATGCTGCATACAGTGTACATAGACCCAGCAAGTGGGGAGCTGTAACAGTGAAAAGAATCTGGATCTCCCTGTACACCAGTCACTGAAAGCAATATTGCAGGAGCAGAAAGCAGGTAGGAAGATAAGTGATTTATTCACCTTCATTTCAAGGGATTAGAATACAGGAGTAAGGGTCATTTACTGCAACTGAACAGGGTCTTGGTGGGACCCCATCTCGAACATTGTGCAGTGTTGTGTGCAGTTTTGGTGTCCTTACCTAATAAAGGGCAAACCTGACATTGAGGGAGTGCAGTGAAGGATGACCAGACTGATCTCTGGGATGACAGGTTAGTTGTGGGAGCAGAATTTGGGGTGACTGGGCCTGTATTCCATGGGCTTTAGGAAAATGAGTGGAGATCTCAGTGAGATATATAACACTCTGACAGGGTATGACAGATTGGAAGCAGGGATGATAGTTCACTTTGTAGAAAACAGTTCACGAATCGTATTGCACTCACATCGTACTTAATAAACAAGCGTTATCAAAGAACTCCCTATATATTGATGGGCCGAAGGCACTGTATTTCATAATGTTAAAACATATTTTGAGATATCAACATTGTGTGGGGAAAACTGCATTGAGGAGATGTTCGCCCATGAAATAGCATGGGGAAAGCTCAATGTGCTGAATGACCTCCTCCTCTCCCGATGTTTCTGTGCAGTCTGTGGGAAAGCTCTGTAAATGTTGTCACAAGATCTCAGATGTTAGGAAAGATGTCTATGCAGGGACAACAGGATAGTACTTCCCATTCCCTTTTCTGATAACGAGATTGATGCCAGATGTTCTGTCAGGTCTTATCCTTTAAGACCTCAGAGTCGTTCGATACAATTCAGTGTCTCACGTGGCCGATTCAGAGACCATGTCTGTGTGTCTGGAGTCACTTTTAGGCCAGACCAAGAAAGCACGGGAGATTCACTTCCTGAAAGTACATTGGGGAAGGAGATTGATGTTTACAATCAACATTAGACACAAGATCACTATTACTGACACCAGATTTTAGGTCTCGATATTTTATTAATTATTTTTAACTTCCAACAGCTGCCAGAGCATTGGCCTGGTCTGGATTCATAATCCAATCATATGTTCATTACAGCACCATCTTCACATGGGGACCTATCGGAAACCCACACTGACCTGATTATTTCGGTGCTACTTGACAGCTCTGTCAAAAAGTATTCTCACCAATGTGACTGTCGTCATGGGGCTGAGGGGGTGGTAATTGGTCAGATTGTAATTATTCTCCTCTTCGGGGACTGGACATAGTTGAGGAATTTTCCACGTTGTAAGGGAGATGTCAGAGTTGGAGCTGGAATGAAACACCTTCCCCAGGGACACGGCTTGTTGTGCAGCACAAGTCTTCAGTCCTGTTGCAGGGATGGTGTCAGGGCCGATTGCCTTTGTCGTATCTACTGTTTTCAGCTGTTTCCTCATGACTATACAGCAAATCGAATTGCTTGAAGACTGGTATCTGTGATTCTGTGGGAATCATGATGAGTGTGAGGTGGATCATCCATTCAACCCGTCTGGCTGAGGATAGTGCAGACACCACATCCCTGACTTTTTTCACTGACGTACAGAGCTGTTCCGATATTTAGGATGAGGATATTTGTGGAGTCCTCTCCTCCAGCAAATTGTTTCATATTCCATCGACATCTATGTTTGGATTTGGCAAGACGGACAGAACTTAGATCTGATCTGTTAGTCTGGGATCATTTCCCCTCTCCATCAGACATTAGTTCTGCTGGTCGGAATTTAACCAGTTAAGTGTGGTAGCTTTAATGGGTTGTCAACAGGTTTAGGTCCACGTGATTCCGACCCTGCAATGTTCACCCACACTCATCACTGAACCATGGATCGGTTTGATGGTAATGGTAGACTGATGAATTATCCTCGGGATAATGTTACAGATTGTCGTTGAATACAGTTCTGCTTCTGCTGCTGCTGTGGTCTACAGCATCAAATGATAACCCAGTTTGAGTTGCAATATCTACAATTCAATTCTACTGTCTGTCCCCCAGTTCACACCGAGACCCATTCACCCATCAGCCCTGTATTCTGTACCTAACCTGGTTTCTGATGCGGTAACACTTGCATTTTAATATTCTCATTCTGCTGAGTGCCTCTCCCTAGTGTCACGCCTCTAATTTGTTACTTTAATTCAATCTATTTAAAGTAGTGATCGAAATCATTTCTCTTCCACAATGTCAACTTCTGTATTTGAAGTGAATGTGTCTCCCTCTGTTTTTATCCCTGACCGTGATTAAGAACTCTGTAGTGTCAGTGATGCCAGACTTATGTAGTTTCAGAGTCAAGGAACTTGTCACCATGCGTTATTGTTCAGTCCCCAGTGTATGGCTCTCCATGTTAGACAGGATGTTTGAACATCTTTGACATACTTCTTTGGAAATTGTTCAAAAACAGAAATTGCTGAAGAAATTGCTGAAGATGTTGCAGCATCTTCTGGAATGAATGCAGTGTTAAACTTTCAGGTCCAGTGACCGTCTACAAAGCTCTCAGTTTCTCAAGCAATTTTGTTATTTTTATTACAAGTATCCATAGTTATTTGTTTTGTGAAAATTTTTCTGTGCCTATTCATTTCTGGAGAAACTCAGCAGGTCTGTTAGCATCTGCAGAGACAGTGAAACAGCGTTAGCATTTCAAGCCCAGTGTGACACTTCTTCATAACTGAAAAGCATTGGAAACTTGGCTTTTTAATAGCTTTCCAGAGGTGGGAGATCGGTGACAGGGAAAAGAGGGCGTGGTAAAGATAAACCGGCTTTTAGCAGTGATGAATGATAAGATGATATAAAATGGGTTTAAATTAAGGTGTGAATCGGGAAAGGGGTTCTCTCTATTGAGTGTAAGATAAAGAAGACACAATCACGCAAGGTCATAGGGAGGCCAGGAGGGAGAATGTTGACTCTGTGGTATTATAAAGATCTGGCCATAAATATGTTTTCACTGTCGGGATCATCACCTCGTTTAGACAAAGGCTATCGAGTGCTTGGCTTCTTATTGGCACTAGTAAGAGTTTCATGCTGCCTTAATTTTGTAATAGGGAGGAAAAACAAATCACAGTGTGAAGTTTGATCGAAGTATTGTTTATCTCTCATGTTTACTATAGTTTCAAATTTGCAGTATTTATCTTTAAATGCTTGTTCTTAAAGTTAGTATTGGGTGGAGGGTTGAGGGATGACATTATAGAAGTTTCTAAAATCATGAGAGGTATGGATAGGGTGAGTAGCCAAGGTCTTTTCCACGGGATGGGGGAATTCAGCTGTAGAAGGCATAGGTTTAAGGTGAAAGAGGGAAAATTTACAAGGCACGCAGGAGCAGTGTTTTTACACAGAGGGTTGTGTGGGTATGGAATGGGGCCAAAGGAAAGCAGCTGGGATGAGCATAATTTGGAAAACCTTGCCAGCATGGACATTTAGAAAAGCTTCACGCAGGTTCAGAGTGGTTTGGTGAAAGGGAAATTATACGTTGCCCTGTAAAATCATGCAAAGTATTTCTGGAGATGTCTGAGAATGCAACAAGCGGACTTGATAAAGGAGATCTGGTAGAAACCAGACTTTCTAGAGATTTTCCTCAAGGTATTACAGAACAAAAGTTATTACACAAGACAGAAGCTCGTAGGATGATGGAAAATGTATTAACATGTGATGATGATTGTTAGAAACGAAAATCGCTTCTCAATAATCGCTCTAGACAAATTCAGGAAAACAAAGTTTTATTAGCAAGTCTGCAGAGTTGGGCACCCTTCTGAGAAAAGGCGCCCTGAGGTTTACAAAGTTTCTCATTATATACAGCACAAGTCCCTCCCCTCTTTGGCTCTAAAGAGTCACGAGGTTCACATTCTAAACCGTCAGTATTTTTTTCATTCTGCACCCTTGTCACAAAGTCTGCAGCGCAAGTTGTTTTTTTTATTACCCTGTAGTCTTATCGGTCAAGGACTTATTCTTTTCTGTCTGTGTTAGTGGTCTTATCAATCTGTAGCAGATGTCTCTTGAGTTGTTTTTCTATCCTGCAGTCTTATCAGTCAAGGACTTATTCTTCTCTGTCTGTGTTAGTGGTCTCATCAATCAAGGACTTGTTTTTTTACTCTGCTCACAAAATGTCAGCATTTGCACAATTTAAATTATCCCACTTTTGAGTATACAAAATGTTCTTACAAAAGAAGCATGTTTTACCCCAACCCCTATGGCTCTATTCCCCTTAGTTTTTAGGGTCATGCACATTTTAATTGTTTGAACCGAAATCGCCTCTCACAATGATTGGTTAGCACAAAGCAATCGGAGAGTCAGGATAAATGAATCTTCATGATAAAGGTGTATCTGCTGGAGGACCACAGCTATCAGTCCGATGGCATCAGTTATTTACACTCTATACTGATAGTCTGAAGGAGGGAGCTGAGTGCAATATACATCTGAGTTTGAGGATGACACTGAGAATCAAAAGGCAGGCTGTTATTTAATGGAGAGCGCTTCCAGAAAAAGAACAGTACAAAGGGATTGGAGTGTTCCTGTGTATGAAACATAAAGTCAGCATGCTGGTGCAGCAAGTAACCAGGTTGGTACATTAGCTGGCTTCCAGGGATGAAAGGGCTGTGATATTGAGAATCTCTAAAATGGTGAGGCGATTATTCATTGGGGTTTAAATGAATGAAGAGTGATACTGCTGAAAATTACAAGACACAGAAGGGATTTGAGAATGTAGATGTTGAGAAGTTGTTACCAGTCCTGAGTGGAGTCTCGAACTCGAGGACATAGATACCGAATATGAAATATCAATTTCTATCTGAGATACAAAATGATGTCTTCTCTCAGAAGGTAGTGAATGCCTGGAATTCCCTAACCCAGAGAGGTGTGGAGGGATACAAGGAGTCGGCAAGAAAATGGAGTTAGACCTGGAGTAAATCAGCCATGTTCGTATTAAATGACAGGGAAATCTTGAGGGGCCGAATAGCCTACTGTTGTTCCTTTTTATTGATTTCACATGATATGCTTTTGCAAAGTAACTGGTTATTTTCCCCGAAGTTGTGTTGTGTAATGCTACATTTGGGTGAGCAGAGGATTTGTTTGAGTTAACGCTGGGTGGGGTATGGGGTCTGTATTCACAGTAAATCTGGGTCTGTAACACGACCCACATCTGAAGCAGACGTTGCGGAGAGGGGAAGCCTGGGAACAGGGTATAGGGGTGTGTGTCTCTTCCTGACCCAGCCTGGATTTTCCAAGTACATTTCCAAAACTGCACCTAACCATCGGAGTGGCCTCGATCTGCCACTGTGTAGCAGGTCCGAAGGGCTGAATGGAACTTTAGAAGACAGTGGTGAGGGACAAGAGCGGGCCTTTCGGTCCTTTGACACTACTCCACCAGTAAATAAGGTCGTGGCTCATCTCATTGTGGTCGCAGCTACACGTTTCTCTCCATGCACCATTATCCCTGATTCACCTGTCTATGGAAAATCAGACGAAGCTAGCCTCGATATAATATAAAGATTCTGCCATCCCAAACTTCTGGGAAAGAGAATTCCCACTTGAATGAATCCCCACTTTGTGATTTTATTCTCACTCCAGATGTGACTGAGGATGGAGGGTGTCACTCTTTCCTTTTCCATTCAAACTCTTCCACTGCTCACAACAAATTTTAAATGTAACCAGGTTGGTGACGTCGCCGATGATAAAGGTCTCAGACTGGGTCAGGTTCAGTGATAAGAACAAGTCAGGCAGATTTCTTTAGTCCGCCACAAGTTACTAACAGAACTAACGGAGGAGTATGATGGATCTGTGGGTAGCACTGCTGCCTCACATCACCAAGGAGCTGGGTCCAATTCCAACCTCGGGTGAACCTCTATGTGGAGTTTGAACATTCTCCCCCTGCCTGTGTGGGTTTTCTCCCAGTGCTCCAGTTTTCTGCCACAGTCCAAAGATGTGCAGTTTATAGTGGAATTTCAATAGTGCCCAGGGATGCGTAGGTTAGGAGGGTTAGTTATGGGAAATGAAGGCTTACATGGATAAGATTGGGGGGCACGTCCAGGTGGGATGTCGCTTGGTGGGTCAGTGTGGACTTAATGGACGGAGTGTCCTGCCTCCACACTGTAGAGGTTCTATGACAATGACAGCAAATTTAGGCTATGCAAACATCCAGTGGGTATATACCTGATCCATTCTTCTCAAGGTCTTGTATGCAGTTTTCTCTCATTCCAAGAGTAACCTGTTAAAGCCTTCATAATATAAGCCTTTCACCCCAGAAACCGTGAAATGAAATATCTCTGAACTGCTTCCAATGTAATTATATCCTTTCTCAGATAAGGAGAATAAAAAAACTAATCTCACACTCAGATCATAATGTTTATAATGTCTTTATAATGTCTTAGGAACACTCTTTCCCACGGAGCAATGGAGGCAGAAATGTTGAATATTTTTTTGAGGCACAGATGGAAGGTTCATGAATAACAGAGTCAAGTATTATCGAGGAATGGGCAGCAATGTGCAGAGTGGGGGAAAATGTAGACAATGGTATCTAATGACACAGCTTCAGAACCTCCAGGAATATCATGTAAAATGAAATGATAATATCGATAAAATTTTAAGGGTGAATACAAAATGGCAATGATCCAGTAGGTCTGCTTTGCTGTGCTCTGTATCAACACACGGGCAAAGTGTTTCTCTAACCCACCCCCTCCCTGGCATTTAATTAAAATTCAGCACTAAAAGAGCGATAGAATCTTTACCAATCCCGTTTTGTCGAATGGAAATGACAAAACACGGGAAAGGATCGAGTAAGTCCCAACAAGCGGTGAACCCGTCAGAAGCCTCCCGCCTCAGGCGACTGACTGTGTGGAGTTTGCACGTTCTCCCCGTGTCTGCGTGGGTTTCCTCCGGGTGCTCCGGTTTCCTCCCACAGTCCAAAGATGTGCAGGTGAGGTGAATTGGCCATGCTAAATTGCCCCTAGTGTTAGGTAAGGAGTAGATGTAGATGTAGGGGTATGGGTGGGTTACGCTTCGGCGGGGTGGTGTGGACTTGTTGGGCCGAAGGGCCTGTTTCCACACTGTAAGTAATCTAATCTAAGTAATCTAATCTAATCTAAAGCATCGAGCATACCTGAGGCTGTAGCTACAACCCACTCTGCTCGTTGAATAGACCCAGTTCCTCACCAGGCCTTGGTCACTGTGTTCATCAAGTTACGTGAAATGATTGAAGCCATGATTGAAGAACCTTTCAGCCGTGGCTACAGCCGCTCTCAGCCGTGCTCCAAAAACATGAGCAGCAACTTGCCAGCCTTGGAAACAGAACAGACGATGTCAAGGGCCGAACTGCAGTGACAGAGACCGTGATCGATTCCTCTCGGGAGAGGATCCACGCCCATGAAAACAGGTCTGCATCTTAACTGAAGAAGATGACGACCTCGAGAACAAGGGTAAGATGAAGAATATTCACATCGTCGGTTTGCTGGAGTGGACAGAAGGTGGTCAGCTTGTGAGTTTTTTCAAGAACTGGCTGCAGCGATTCCTTCACTTCAAAACTGAGGAGAGACGGGTGAAGAGTGAGAAAGTTCATCGGGTTGTGGCACGGAAGTCAGACTCAGACCAACGCCTTCATCCTGTCCTTGCACGATTGCACAGTTAGGGAGACAAACAAAGACTGATGGAATCTTTCAGAACCCAGGGGTTCTGAAATCCACTGGGGTTAATTGACAAGAGCTCCAGGATTATGTTCTTTCAGGACTTTTCAGCGGCGGTGATTCAGGAAAGAAAATCTTTTGATGATATCAAGAGAAGAGTAAGGGAACTTGAGATTCAGTATTCCTTACAGTTCTCCGCTGTGTTCCATATTGTTTTGAATGGATCCTTGAACCCGTCTGACTCTCCAGAGAAAGCGAAAACTTTGAAAGTAAGCTGGATATTTAGATAATCATGTTTCAATCTTAAGGAAATTTTGTTTGATTTTTCTGCTATTAACCAGTGTTAGATTATAGCTGGGAATGGGTTGAGTACCCATTTTTAACTTCCTCATTAGTATTACTTCTTTTTTTCTTTCTTTGCTTGTGTCTGGGTTGCAGCTCAAGCTGGAGGGTGTTACAAAGGTAGTTGTGATGACTAAGTGCCGACCGAAGGGCAGTTAAAGCCCGATTTTTGTTGTTAATTGCCATGGATTCCATATTGGTAGTGGGCACAAGATAAAGTTTTGAGATATGTAAGCATGCCCAGTGGGCGGTGGGGGGTAAATTCTCCAATCGAGTGTCATTAGCATTTTGGATTTTATTTCGTTTTTTGGTTTTTTATGTTTAGCTTTGGAAAGTTTTGAGAGCTTGTTAGTTGTAGTAGTTTTAGTTTGTACAGTTTTTAGGCTCAATGAGTCTTTTTTTCATTCATTCTCAGCGATGTGTAATTCGATGTGAAACTCAAGGGTTGAAATGTTGCTACAGTGTGTTATGGATAATGATGGGCTTAAATGTTGTACCTGGAACATTAAGGGGAGCCATCTGCCAGTCAAGAGGAAAAATGTACTTTCTAATCTTCAAAACGAGAGAGTGGATGTTGTCCTATTGCAGGAGATGCACCTTGATGACAAGGAACATTTGACGTTACAGCAGGGCGGGTTTGATCGGATTTATTTCTCGTATTTTAATGCTAGGAGTAGGGGAGAAGCCATACTAGTGAAGAAGAATATTCCATTTAAATTACTAGATTGTATTAGACACTCACGGAAGGATCATCATTCCCAAAGTCTTGAGCTATGGGAAATAATACAGTATTTTGAATGTTTATTGCCACCCGGCGCACCCTCTTAAAATCCTGGTAGATGCATTTTCCAAATTAAGTTATGTTGCATCGTGGCACATGATTGTAGAAGGAGATTTCAACTGTCTTATGGATGCACGGTGGACAGAATGTCCAAATGTCCCCCAATACCCTTGTTATAATGTAAGCAATTAATGGATTTGTGCGCAGAACTAGAGCTGGTGGATGTCTGGAGGCAGATCCCCATCACAAGTAGGGATTTTATTTTCTCCTTTAACCCGCACAAATGGCACATGAGGGTTGATCTCTTCCCCATCCCTGCAACAATCTTAGATTCGGTGGCATCCTACACAACTGGGAATATTACCCTAACATTCCTGCCCCAGAAGTAAGATAGAAGTCACATAAGATTATATTGTATGCAGATGAGGGTCTTATGTTTTTGTCAAATCCTACAGTTTCGGCAGCTCACGTGATGCAATGCATTAATTCGCTTATCACCTTTTCGGGCTATAAGATTAATTTTACACATTTGTGGCCTTCTCTGTGGGAGGTCTCAGGGAAATACCTTATGTTGAAGGCAAATTCTGGTTTCCTTTCAAATGGTCACGGGGGTGGATTCCCTATTTCATATATTCATTACATCCGTCTTTGATCATTTTTTTAACGTGAACTATGTCCATTTGTTTGACAAAATTAAACAAGACCGTCAAAGATGGGAGGCACTTCCAACATCCTGGCGAGGTCGGCGAGCTGTTCTGAAAATGAATGCCTCTCCTCATTTACTATACCCCGTGTGAATGCTTGAACTATGGGAAATAATACAGTATTTTGAATGTTTATTGCCAACTTGTGCACCCTCTTAAAATCCTGGTAGATGCATTTTCCAAAGTAAGTTATCTTGCATCGTGGCAGATTATTGTAGAAGGAGATTTCAACTGTCTTATGGACCCACACAGATATTTCCCAGACAGATATTTTGGAGACTCAATGGCTGATTTATCTCTTTTATTTGACACTATAGGCGACTCTTTATCAAGCTAACCAAATTGAAACTACCCCACAGAGTATGGGGAGTAGATCTTCCAGATTAAAAGCTATCAATTAAGCACTTTATTATCCTATGTTAGTGTGTGGACCACTGAGGACTTGGTGTCAATACGGTTAGATATTGAACCCTCTCAGACAAAGTGAAACCTTACTAGTCTGTTGTTCTTAGACAAAATGACAACATTTATGGAGTATTATCATAACCCAATGATTATCAATAAAGTTAAAGCATGAATGCCAATGCGTCAGGTCAAAGGCAATATAGCCAAAATCATGTTTCTTACCCCTATAATTGGTATACCGAATTGTCAACCGGGGATAATGGATTCCATGTTTAAACTGTGGGAAGCCATGGGTGTAACTTGCTTGAGTGATTTAGAATTAGTAGAATCCCTACAGTGTGGAAACAAGCCCTTGGGACCAACAAGTCGACTTCGACCTATCCAGACCCATTCCACTACCATCCTATATTTAGCCTGACTAATGCTCCAAACTACACATCCCTGAACACTATGTGTGATTTATCAATAGCCAATTCATCTAACCTGCACATCTTTGGACCCTGGTGCTGTGAGGACGCAGTGCTATCTACTGAACCACCACGTATTATTTTAAAGAGAAAGAATGACATCATTTGATCAAATAACTTGTAAGTATGGACGACCTAGTAGAGGCCTCTTCTGTTTTTTTGCCCAGATCCGAGATTTGATTTTTAAAAAACATACCTTTAACAGACTCTTACAGATCCGATAGAGAGAAGTGGGTGCTTATTGCTTAGAATACACTCTCTGTGAGTACCCTTTTTCATTAGTTGGAGTTTGTCCCCTCAGACAAGACTGTGCAGCTTTGGGATGGCTGCGAGAGAGAGTTGGGGATTCCGAACAACTCGGAGAGATTGAGAGGACATTTGTGAAAATGCTCGAATGATTTTGATCTGTAATAGGACCCATTCCATGCAGTTGAAAATTCTTCATTGGGTCTATCTGACCCCAGATTGTCTCTCAAAATGCAAAGTGGGATTATCTTCAGCATGTGGTAAATGCAGAATGACTACAGGCACTCTTACCCTTGATTGTTGTCCTGCTGCAGTCTTCATATATATTGGAGCACTGTGTTATGTGTGATAGAGTAGGTATTGGGGACTGAATTGGAGATGGACCCGGTTTTTCTTTTCCTGGGTCTGCTCAGGGAACCTGACGCAGATGCACACGAGGAAAAGCATTATATCCTTACTTTCTGTGCTAGGAAACATGTTCTGTTGTGTTGGATGTCTAAAAACCCTGGGTCTGTTAGGTCGTCGTAAGTTCTTCATGGAGAATATCCCTTTGGACTTTCTCACTAGTATGGTACATCAAAAAAAAAACAGATTTTCATAAGACATGGCAGCCCTTTTTGGATTACCACGATGGAGGTTTATCTGTCACATTAAGAAGGGCTTTTATATAGCCATGACGATATTGTCTTATGAATCTAATATCCAATGAGAAACAATTATGAACATAAAGATGCGTATCAGTTAATGCTCTTGAAGAACGAGAGCTATCGTTTTGTTATGCTGAGCTGTACTATGTATTCATTATTTATTTTTTATTTTTGTTTTTCTTCCGTCCATTTAACGTTTTTAACTTGTTTTGTATGTACATGCACATGAGTGTAATTCTGTTCAGTTATTTGAGTTGTGTTGTTATTGAGTTATTATAATATTAAAAATCTCTTTTCAATAAAATTATTTTTAAAAATTAAAATGCTAACATTGATAGAATAGAGTCCCAAAGAACTCTCATTAGAGAGACCACTTATGCTGGTTTACCCTGAGGGTCACCACATCTCGGGTGATGGGGTGAGGTTGAGGTTGAGAGAGCTTCCCCTTCATGGTAACCTCTGTCAGTGTGAGGAACTGAACCGGCGCTGCTGGCCTCCCTCTGCAACACAAACCGGCCGTCCAACGAACTGACAGAACTGTTACAGACAGAAACAGTCACATGCAAAGGGCAAGAGAAACTTTCATAAAAATGAAAATGGCAAATTCTGATAACGGTCAAGATAACGGCTGAGGGCAAGATCGTTCTCTGCTCGAAATTGTATTTTATAACAAGACATGTTTCGAAGCTGTCTTTGATTTAATATCATTAAGGTGAGTCAAGTGAAATAACCAGAATTACTAAGTGTGATTGGAATCTATAACCATAAAATAAGTGTAGATTTCTTGCTTGGTCTGTGTAAAGCATGCTGACCATCGTATGAAAGTATAAAGGAAATGGAATATATTGTTAGTGCGTTCCATGGGAAATGCCCTTGAACAGGTACTTGAAGAGAAATGGGGTAAAAGTGCCGGAGTGCCGTCTGGTCAATCATGATGGGTGGGAGAATCGGGCTGGTATTGAATGAGAGGGACACCATGGGGTGGGGTAGGTAGCTAATGAGGTGAGTTCGATAAGAGAGCACCAGGAAACCAGCTCAGCTTCGTCCAGACAGTCCCTCTGTCACACTCAACGAAAATGAAACTGAGACAAATTACTGTTTTATACAGCTCAATGTAATGAAGATTCTGCAGTCCTTCCTCCCTCCCAGTTACAAAGTTGCAGGACAAACGCTCATTCAAAACTCTCTATCGCCTGAACTCACACTAATATACCATTCACTGATAATTCTTCATAATACTGACCCGTGTTGCATGATACTGTCGAAATGTCTTCACTTCAGCATTCTGAAACTAGTGAACATATCTTTCCATGACATTTTTTCTCGCTCTCCCCCTCCCTGTCTCTTTCCCAAAACACACGGATTTACAGTCACACGGTTCTACAGACGGAAACAGGCCCCTTCGGCCCAGATGGTCCATGACGAACAAAATGTCCATCCACACTCATCCAATTTCTCTGCCCTTTCTCTGTATCCCGCTAATCCTTTCCTATCTGTGTATTTGTCCAAATGCCTTTTCAATGTTGTTATTGTACCCATCTCAACCACTTCCACTGGCAGCTCACCCCATTAGTATAACATACTCTGTGTAAAAAAGTTGCCCCTACGGGTTAATTTTCATTTTATTCCTCTCGAAACATTAACGGATGTCCTCTAGTCCTCGATTCCCCAACCTTGCGAAAAAAATTCAAGTGTTTAACCCTATGCACGTCTCTCATAATTTGATAAGATCTACACTTCTTGTTGTGGTTCTGTTCGCCGAGCTGGGAATTGTTGTTGCAGACGTTTCATCCCCTGTCTAGGTGATATCCTCAGTGCTTGGGGGCCTCCTGTGAAGCGCCTCTGTGATGCTTCCTCCGGCATTTATAGTGGTTTGTATCTGCTGCTTCCTGTTGTCAGTTACAGCTGTCCGCTGAAAATTCTGCAACACAATTTCCCAGCTCGGCGAACAGAACTACAACAATGAACACCCGAGCTACAAATCTTCTCACAGACTATCTACACTTCTTTAAGAACCCCCTTCAGTTTCCTAGGCTGTAAAGAAATAAGTTCTAACCTGTCCAACTTCTCCCTATAACTTAAACCCTTTAGCCCAGGAAAAATCTCTGAAATTTCTTCTGCACTCTTTCTAATTCAATAATATATGTTCTATAGCAAGGTGAACAAAACTGAACCCAATACTCCAACTGCAGCCTTACCAACTTCCTGTATAATTGCAACATAACGTCCCAACTTCTATACTGAATGCCTGTGTGCAAACCGCCTTCTTCACTGTCCTGTGTATCTGTGACCCAAATTTCAGACAACCGTGCACCTAATCTCTAATGTCCTTTGTTCCACTACACTCCTTAAGGCACTCTCGTTCATCATTAAACACCTACCTGGATTTCACTTTGCAAAATGCAAGACATCACCCTTGCCTATGTTAAACTTCACATGATATTTCCCAGCCACTTCCACTGCCGATTAAGGTACTGCTGCAATTTCTGGTAATGTTCCTCATTGGATCCCTTCTGTTTTAGTGTCATCTGCAAACTTACTAACCTTGCGTTGTGCACTCTCGTCCAAATCATTGATATAGATAACAAACAGCAATGGGCCCAGGACCGACCCCTGAGACACTCTGCTAGTCACAGGCCTCCAGTCCGACAAGCATACCTCCACCATAGCCATTTGCTTCCTAACGCCAAGCCAATTGTGTTGCCAATTTGCCAGATCACCTTGGAGCCCATGCGATCTAACCTTCTCGATCTGCCTACCATGTGGAACCTTATCAAAGGCCTCACTGAAATCCATATACACTATGTCCATCACCCTGCCCTCGTCAACCTTCCCGGTCACTTCCTCAAAAAACTACGAACAAAATTTGTAGGGCATGATCTGCCATGCACAAAGCTATGCTGACTTCTCCAAATCAAACTCTTTCTTTCCAAATGCATACACATCTTATCTCTCAGAACCTTCTCAAGTGGATTACCGAAAACAGATGTGAAGCTTACTGGTGCATACTTCCCAGGCATTTTTTGCAGCCCTTTTTGAAGAAGGGCACTCCATTTGCTACTGCCCAGTCGTCCGGGACCTTGCCCCTGAACTGTCTTCTCTCGCCTCTTTCAGTGTTCTTGGATATACCTGGTCAGGACCAAGAGATTTATCTGACTTTATGCATTCTAATATGTCCAACAGCACTCTACTGTGATATTAACAGTACCAAGATATGACAACTAACCCCACCAAAGGTCACAGATCTTCACGAATTTCTTCATGGTAAACACAGAGGGGAAATTGAGGACCTTGCCCATCTGTTGTGGTTTTACACATGAATGCCCACTTTGCATTTTAAGGCACCCTATTTTCTCTCTAGTCGCTCTTTTTCTTTACTATACTGACAGCACATCTTTGGATTCCCTACTTTTCTCAGCCAAGGCAAGTCGTACCCCCTTTTCGCTTTGCTGATTTCCTTCTTCAGTAAACTCCTGCATCCCTTGGGTCTCTCCAGAGATTCCATTGATCCCAGCTGCTGAACCTGAGCCACGCGTCCTTTTTGCTGGTCAGAGCCTGATTATCTCATCCAGGGTTCTCTCTTCCTACCTCACTTTCCCTTCACCCTCACAGGAACATATAGACTTTGAACTTGAAATATCTCACTTTTAAAAGCCTCCCACTTACCAGAGATCCTTTTGCCTGGAAACAAGCTACTCCAATCAACGTTTGCAAGTCCCTGTCTAATTCCAACAAAATTCGCCTTGCCCCAAATTAGAACTTGAATCTGTGGACCAATTCTGTCCCTGCCATAACTGTTTTAAAATTAATACAATCCAATCACCAATCCCAAAATGCTCCCCACTTTACCTCCGTCACCTATCCTGCCCTATGTCCCAACAGTAGGTCGAGTTTGTCCCTTCACGAGTAGGACCCTCCACATGCTGCTTGTGGAAGCTTTCCTGAACACACTTAACTAATTTCTTTCCATCTTAGTCCTTAAACCTCTGGAAGTCCCAGTCGATGTTAGTATAATTAAAATCACCTATTATGACAACCCTATTGCTCCTGCAAGTCTCGCCAGTCTCCTTGCATATTTGTTTCTCTAATTCCCATTAATTATTTGGAGGCTTATAGTGCAACCACCATAACATCACCAACCCCCTTTTACTTCTTTGCACCATCCACAAAACCTCACTGGACATTATCTCAGTTATTTCATCTTTAAATACTGGAATGGTATGCGCCTGAGTTGGAACTATTGGTATTTAAACTGTTTCAATTTACATCTCTCCTTCCCAGTGATTTTTACACCCACAGCACCCTTGTCAAGGCGCAATGGAGATACAGAGCTGTAAATGGATGGGAGCTGCACATCCTGTCACTTCCAGCATCGACTGCAAGCTTCCCCACACTGGGCAGTGATCTAACACAGTGCTGAACAATGCAAAAACCTGGGGTTATATATGGATGAACCAGTGCAGACTGCACAGTTCCTCCCGCTGGACATTTAGCCCAGTATTATAGATCAATTATTGGTGTGGGCTGCACAGAGTTCAACTCTGGATATTGCTGGGTTGCATTCAGCAGTTCGCTAGCTGGATCTACACTGTGCTCCATCCTGAATATATAATGGATGGGCCGGTTAGGTGAGTTGGATTGCGAATGTGAGAGAACTAAACTTCTGGCAATGCCTTTATTTTGTGTTTTCATTCTTGTGATTGGACCCTTCAAATCCTGACTCCTCAGATGAGACCCGACCTTCTGGATGAGTCATGGTGACTGTTGTTACAGCATCTGAGTCGGCAACATGACCAACAAATGGAGCAGAGGCTGCAGAGAAGGGGGTCTTCGTAAAATGGGATGAGGAAATCACCATCAGATCAGCCATGGTCTTAGTGAATGGTGGGGCAGGATTGTGTGGACTACGAATGGAATTTATTCATATATTTCTGTTTGTTAGAGGCAAACTCCCCTTCTCTCCCAGTGCCCAAAGCTGGTGGGGAGTGAGTGACCTCCTGCTGTCCCTGCGTAACAGGATCCTGGGGCCTCACAAGCCTCTAGATTTCCCAGTGATGGTCTCGAGCAGTTGAGTGACTGCCTCCTGTTCCTGTGTCCCAGTCTCGAGCAGTTGAATGACACCCTCCTGTTCCTCTGTCCCAGTCTCGAGCGGTTGAGTGACTCCCTCCTGTTCCTGTGTCCCAGTCTGGAGCAGATGAATGGCTGTCTCCTTTTCCTGTGTCCCAATCTCAAGCAGTTGAATGACACCCTCCTGTTCCTGTGTCCCAGTCTCGAGCGGTTGAGTGACTCCCTCCTGTTCCTAGGTCCCAATCTCAAGCAGTTGAGTGACTTCTTCCTGTTCCTATATCCCAGTGTATAGCAGTTGAGTGAGTGCCTCCTGTTTCTGTGTCTCAGTCTCGAGCAGTTGAGTGACTGCCTCCTGTTCCGATGTTCCAGTCTCGAGCAGTTGAGTGACTCCCTCCTGTTCCTGTGTCCCAGTCTCGAGCAGTTGAGTGACTCCCTCCTGTCCCTGTGTCCCAATCTCGAGCAGTTGAGTGACTGCCTCCTGTTCCTATGTTCCAGTCTCGAGCAGTTGAAGGACTGACCAAACAAACTGACTGACAGAATTCAGAACCTGAATAGCCTCTTCCTTTTCCTGTGTTATACACTCAAGAGTCAACAGAGTCTCAGTGATGTACAGCACAGAAAAAGACCTTTCGATCCAGTCGTCCATTCTGACCAAATGTCCTAAATTAATCTCGTCCCCCTTGCCAGCACTCGGCCCATATCCCTCTAAACCCTTCCCATGCATGTACCTATTCAAATGCCTTTTAAATGGTGTAACTGGACCTGCCTCCACCCACCTCTTTTGGGTGCACAGTCCATAAACACAGCAGTCTCTCTTTGAAAGTGTTGTATCTCCTTTCCCTTTATAAATCTTTCTCCTCTCACCTTAAACCTTTGTCCTCTAATTTTCGACTCGCCTATGCTGGGGTAAAGACGTTGACTGTTTACCTTATCTATGCCCCTCATGACTTTATAAACCGCTATAAGGTCACCCCTCAGCTTCAACACTTGAAAATAGTCCCAGCCGATTCAAACTCTCCCTGTAGCTCAAACACTGCAACACCTGCAACATTTAAAAAAATCTCTTCTGCACTCTTTCAAGTTTGACAACATCTTTCCGACAGCAGGGAGACCAGAATTAAAGGCAATATTACAAAAGTGGCCAAATCAATGTCCTGTACATATTTAACATGTCATGCAAATACTTCGACTCAAAGCATGCACCAATAAAGGGAAGATCACCAAGTGCCTTCTTCACTGCGCTGTCTACCTGTGATGGCACTTTCAAGGAACAGAGAACCTTCACCACAAGGTGACACAGTACCTCAGTGGCTAGCATTGCTACCTCACAGCACAGTGATCTGGGTTTAATTCTATCCTTGAATGAGTGCCTGTCTGGTGTTTGCACATTCTGTCCGTGTCTGCGTGAGTTTCTTCCGGGTGTTACATTTTCCCTCCACAGTACAAAGATACACAGGTAAGGGGTAGATTGGCCATGCTAAATTGCCCCAGGTACCCTGGGATGTGTAGGCTAGGTCAATTAGCCATGGGAAATGCAGGCTCGGGGGATAGGGTAGGGGTGTATCCAGTGGGATACGGTTCCGAGGGTCGATGTGGCCTCGATGGGCCGAATAGCCTCTTTCCTCCCTGTAGGGATTCGATAATTTCAATGGAGTTTTCTTTGATTGGTCACTTTTGACAGGACTTGACCTACATGTCTTGCCCTGATTTATCTTGCAAAATGCAACACCTCACATTTATCAAATTAAACTCCATCTGCCACCGCTCGGTTCACCTAACCAAGTTTCCACTGTGTTCTGAGAGATCATTCTTCACTGTCGACTACACCACCTAATTTGGTATTATCTACAACCTTACTGATCATACTTCATATACTCAAATGTAAATGATTTGTATCAGTGACAAAAGGCAGTGGACCCACTATTGATCTTTGCGGCACGCCACTGGTCACAGGTCTCCAAGTTTAATGAACAAATGTCCACTGTCACGCCCTGTCTCCAATATTCAAGAAAAAATTGGATCTAAATGGCGAGCTCTCCCGGGATCCCAGGCAGTCTAACCTTGTTAACCAGGCTACCATGTAGAACATTTGATGAGAAAGTGAGGACTGTAGATGCTTGAGATCAGAGCTGAAAATGTGTTGCTGGAAAAGCGCAGCATGTCAGGCAGCATCCAAGGAACAGGAGAATCAACGTTTCGGGCATAGCCCACAGTTTGGTTTTCTAACTGAATTCCATAAAGACAACATCCACTATCCTGCCTCATCAATCATCTTCATCACTTCCTCAAAAATTCCACCGAGTCAGTGAGACATGATCTCCAATGTACAAAGCCCTCTTCAGTCCTTATCGTTCCAAATGCATATACATCCTTTCCCTCAAAATCCCCTCCAACAATTTAGCCACCATTGACGTCAGGCTCACCAGTCTATAGTTACATGGTTTTTCCTTCCTTTCTTAAATGATGACACTACGTTAGGAGCCCTCCAGTATTTTGGCACCTCACCTGTGGAAATCAATGATACAAATATATCAGCAAAATGCAGAGCAATCTCTTTCGTAGCTTCCCACAAACTTGTGCGATATAACTGATCAGGTCCCAGGGATTTGTTCACCTTTATGTGTTTTAAAATAGAACATAGAACATAGAACATAGAACAATACAGCACAGAACAGGCCCTTCGTCCCACGATGTTGTGCCGAACTTCTATCCTAGATTAAGCACCCATCCATGTACCTATCCAAATGTCGCTTAAAGGTCACCAATGAATCTGACTCTACCACTCCCTCGGGCAGCGCATTCCATGCCCCCACCACTCTCTGGGTAAAGAACCCACCCCTGACATCTCCCCTATACCTTCCACCCTTCACCTTAAATTTATGTCCCCTTGTAACACTCTGTTGTACCCGGGGAAAAAGTTTCTGACTGTCTACCCTATCTATTCCTGTGATCATCTTATAAACTTCTATCAAGTCACCCCTCATCCTTCGCCGTTCCAACGAGAAAAGGCCGAGAACTCTCAACCTATCCTCGTACGACCTACTCTCCATTCCAGCCAACATCCTGGTAAATCTTCTATGCACCCTCTCCAAAGCTTCCACATCTTTCCTAAAGTGAGGCGACCAGAACTGCACACAGTACTCCAAATGTGGCCGAACCAAAGTCCTGTACAGCTGCAACATCACCTCACGACTCTTGAATTCAATCCCTCTGCTAATGAACGATAATACTACATAGGCCTTCTTACAAACTCTATCCACCTGAGTGGCAACCTTCAAAGATCTATGTACATAGACCCCAAGATCCCTCTGTTCCTCTACCTGACCAAGAACCCTACCATTAACCCTACCAAATGACCAACACCTCCTTGTTTACAGATACTTTTCAAGCTATCATTATACATTTCTTCATTCTCTTGCTCTTGTAACTCCCTCCACATTAAATACTGAGGAGAAATACTCGTTTCATATCCCTCCCATCTCTTGTGGTTCCACACATAGTTAGACTTCCTGATCTTTAAGATGCCCTATTCTCTCCCTAGGTAATCTTTTGCCATGAAAAGATTTGTAGAATTTCTTCAATACCTCGTTAACCCTATTTCTAATTTTTGTGGCCCGATTTCCGAGTTGACTATATACTTACTGCCCTTATACTCCTCTGGGGATCCACTTGATCTCAGCTCTGTTTACCTGACATATGCCTCCTTCCTTACCTTGACCAGAGCATCAATATATCTAACCATCCAGCACTCCCTGCACCCACCAGCCTTGCCCCGCTCACTAATAGGAACACGTTGGTCCTGGACTCTCTGAAACCAGGTTTTGATGGCCTTGCATTTCCCAACCATCCCTTTACCTGTGAATAGGGTATTCCAATCAGCCTTTCACAGGGCTCGCCTAACACTTTCAAAATTGGCCTTGTTCAAAGTTAGAACTTTAATGTTTACATCAGGTCTTTCCTATTCCATAACTAGTGTAAAAGTAATATTTATGTGTAACAGACTTGAATGTTAAATAAATACTTCCTGCCCCTCTGTAACAGGCTCGAGAGGCGGAATGGGATTCTCCTCTCCCTGTATAAAAGCCACGAGACTTTAAATGATACATCAACCCCTGGATTACGAGCAGCCAATAAACTTTATCTGATGGAGGTCCATCCCTTCTCAGTTACAGAAACAATGTACTCCAGGTGTCATCTCAGTGACACCTCATACAGCTGCAGCGACAAATCCTTTTATTTTGAATGATTTTGTTGGCAAAATGTACTAATATTCCAGCGTTCCACCTTTTCAAGTAGCAACAGGCTAATATGGACTGAATAGCCTTCTCCTATCCTTCAGTAAGAGGCCCATAGGGACAGAATTGCTTCGGCCTGTTCCTGAGCAGTAGTCTCAGTGCTCTGTCTCAAGGTTATGAAAGGATTTGAAAACAGGGCATTTAAAACCCGGAGTAGCCTCACACTGGTCAATAAGTACCATACGGAAGGTTGAGGCATCTAGAAACATGCCCATCCGTCGTTATTTTTTATGCAGCCGATCTGTTATTTTATTTCTGCCTCCTTTCATAAACAGAGTGAAACATATATAGAGCCCTGCAGTGTCCTGTTAATGCTCTCATATACAAGGCCAAAAAGATTTAAAAGATTTAAATGTTTATGGTCCATCCCTCAGCAACCCTCATCCATTCCATCCAAACACAATAAATGTTCCCTTTTATAGTGATATGAAAAGTGATGTATGGAACTGGTGAACTGATCCTACTTGTTCAGTGACTGTGATGAATGCCAGTCTCCATGGATTCTAATCATCCCAGTGGAGGGTTTCCCTCTTTCAATCATAAATGGGCGCCGTTCAATGTGTTACCCCATAACATGAGCAGAGCATCACCGACAGCACTGACAGGGATCAGCAGCTCCAGAGAAAAGGGGAGGAGAGATCAGAATCTGAGAACATTAGACTGGAATGTTACAACAATGGATCAGAATCTGAGAACATTAGACTGGAACATTTCAACAATGGAACAGAATTTGAGAACATTAGACTGGAATGTTCCAACAATGGATCAGAATCTGAGAACATTAAACTGGAAAATTCCAACAATAAAAAGGAGTTTGTGCGATTATGTTTGTTATCTTTCTGCATTTGATTGTTTGCCATTATCATTGCAGATCTATTACATTCTTCGCATTATTCAATATTTTTATTATCCCTTCCTGGCTATCGTTGGTGTTCCTGGTAAGTGTCACTGTCCTTTTTTTTCTATAAACTTGTTATGACTGAATTTCTGTTCTTTCATATATTCTACACTTCTACCCACTATTATTGTTCCTGTTGAAATTCTGAATCCAGATATTCACCATCCAGACCACTACTAACTACATCAATGAAGGTGTTCAATTCCTGTCTCCCTCTGCTCTGGCAATGTTACACATGGGTCTCTATGTTGAACTACTCAGTTTCAGCGGAGAACTACAATTTATTGTATCATGGCCTTCGTTATTTAAATATTACGAGCATGGAGGTCAATCTCCACTGTTCTGTTTACAAACTCCACTTCCTTCCACTGTTTCCATCCCATTCCTGGCCAATATCTGCTGCTGAAGCTGACGAGTCACAACTGTGGGTGATCCCTTTGACCATGAGCTGATTCCTGACACCATTCCCTGACCATTTCTAACTTGAAATACTCCCCACTCCAGAATATATCTCACTGGTTTAGTCCATCTGCTGTTTGAACCTTGAGCTATGAAATACAGTCTTAATGAAGCTAATAATCTGCTGCTGATGCTCCCGGCTTCAAACCTGCCAAAGCAAATCTGATTCGACCTCACACCAAAATCCCATCCATCTGTCATTCATGTGCACGCCGATATATATTGCTGTTTTTTCTGGCAATACCTTTATTTTGACATTTTCAAACACTTTATCTCATCTGTCCATGAAACTTCTCTCATTCTCTCTCTGTCGATTATCCAAAAGCCTGCCAGTTGTTCGTGTTTAAAATAGTTTCCTCCATGTGCGTTTCTTCTCAAACAATGAGTTTCGCATTCAACCACGCCAATCGCGTACACACACGGACTCTCTCTCTCACACTCTGATGACCACACACACACATACACACAAACATACACACACACACACACACACACGCAGAGAGAGCAACCTTCCCGCTGGAGACGGTAATCTGATGCGAGTATAGTTAGCATGATAGTAAAGTTTGCAATACTCTCTATGCTGGGAAGATAGTGCCGTTTACTGAGCAACACACTAGCATGGTCTGCACAGCTCTCCATGTTGGGCTGTCATCTTGTCCCAGTTTATGTTTGTTTGTGGTGTTCTGTGAAGCAGATTCAGAATTTGATATAACAAACCATTTCAGCCGATCTGACAATGCCTTTATTCAATGTTCTCATTCTTGTAATTATATTCTCGAAGATCTCACTTCTCCAGTTAGTCCCAATGCCCTGTCTTTTTCCGCATATTCCACAACCTCCTCCCAGTTAATTAACTGTCTTTTTTCTGACTTTAATGTGAATCTCTCTGTCCCTCTGTACCTTTCCCTGGCCTTGGGTTTTGTCTCCCTAGTGTATCGAGTGCTGGCATTGTGTAGCTCAGAAATAATGAAATGGCGTGTGTCAGGCTGTTTTTCACTTCCCAGTATGTCCCATGTGATTGCCCATGGAGAGGCGTGTTTCAGAAGTTATGAGACACATCCTTGTAACTTGGACTGTACCTGTATTTGCCAACTCAGGTGACCTTGCGATCAGTAACACGGGGAAGCCCATTGAGTAAAGTACCAAGCATCTAAATTGTGTGACAATGCTGTCACTTTTTTTAAAAAAGGTTATTTCCTCTTTTCTTAACAAGAGATCTTAAAGTCCAAACTGCCTACTGTAAACGGCTCAAGTAAATAACTTTTAGGGTTTTAGGGTTTTTAATAAATAGTAGTAACAATGGCCAGCTCGCACAGACCAGGCTTTCTCGTTCTTTTTCCTTACCAGGTGCTTGTGTCCCAGAAGGGTTGGAAGTTTTAGTAAATTATCCCTAGCTGCTGTTCTCTCTGAAGCTTCACTTGATGCTGTTTCCTCCTGGATTGGAGAACTGTATGTCTGAATGCTCCTTTTTACCATGGAGTGTGTTTAGGTGATGTTAGTATATTGGAACAGTTCATTTGTAGAAGGTATTGTTTCCATTATTCAGTTAAGGTTTCCAATAGTTAAGTTATTCTAAAATCCTCTTCATTTTGTATGGATTATCATTAGAGTGTTTAAATTATTATGTTTTAATTAATGGTGAGTGGTTCGGCGAGTAGCATCATATCTGGAAATTCCACTTCGCATCTGCCTTTAAAATAAGAAAATGTTGGCATCCAAGCTACGTTCTTGAAATAGTTTGAGGCAGTCTGGTTGGTCTATAACAAACTGAGGACTCTTGTCTGGTTCTAAATCGATAATACCATATTGGGTGTAGAATTCCAATCCCTACAGTGTGCAAACAGGCCATTCGACCCAACAAGTCCACACCGACCCTCCGAGGAGTAACCTACCCAGACCCATTCCTCTACCCTATTATTACACATTTACCCCGACTAAGGTACCTAACCTACACATCCCTGAGAACTATGAACAATTTACCATGACCAATTCACCTGACATGCACATCTTTGGATTGTGGGAGGAAACCAGAGAATCCAGAATAAGCTCATAGAGACACTGGAGAGTATGCACCGGGAGACTATTGGGTTCAAAGGTCGCGTATGGTAATTGTTCCGGATGTTGAATTCGTTTGGTTTAAAATGTGTTTTGTGTATAAAGATTCTTTCAGTCACTGAGAGTTCTCTGGGTGTGGAAAAGTGAAGTTGGGGGGTTTACAAAAGGTAATGAAGGCAAATATGTAGGAATTGGCAGACAAGCTGGAGTTGGGGTTGTGTTTGTCTGTGAGAAAATGAGAGATAATTACAGCTATAGCTCAGCAATTACATTTGGTGAAACTGCCATCAGACTCTTTGGAAATGGTTCGAATTCAATTTCAAATGAGGCACCTTGAACATGAGAAGGAATTGAAACCATTTAAATTAAAATGAGAAGTAGAAATAAAAGAAAAGAAAATGAAGAAGAAAGAGAGAAAAAAGAGAGAAGAAAAGAGAGTTTCAACTTCAATATTTAGCAATTAGAGAGGAAAGTTGACATAAAAGGCGGAGATGAAGGTAGACGGCAGGCTGGATGAGGAGGATAGTCAGGATGAGCCACCCTTTAGGAGCCAAAGGCTTGATGGGGATCTGTTTAAGTATGCCCCAGGCATTATCTAAATTTGATTAGAAGGATGGGGAAGCCTTTTTAATTTCATTTGAGAAAGTGGCTAAACAAATGCAGTGATCAGTTGCCGTGTGGACTTAGTTGAACCACACAGAGCTGATAGGTATTTGCATCCCGAGTAGTAGAGGTATCTGGCCATTGTGGGGTGGTGAACAAAGCCATCTGAAATGCATATAAGCTTGGGCCAGAAGCCTACAGACAGCGTTTCTGGAATGCAAATCAAGCTGCCTCATTAAACGCACATTGAGTTTGAAAGAATCAAACAAAGTAATTTTGAAAGGTGCGGAAGGGCATTAAAAACAGAGCAAAACTATGGCACACGTAGAGAGATTCTTCTTTTGGAGAAGTTCAACAATTCACTTCCTGCAGTCGTGAGAACTCGTGTGGAAGAGCAGAGAGTTACAATGGCAAGATTAGAAGCTGAAATGTCTGATGATAATAATTTGGTTCAGAAATCAAAGTTTGGTTTCTGTGAGAGATTGAGAAGAATGTGCGAGATCTTCTTAAAACATATCCCTGTGAGAGTAAGGCTTACTTGCCAAGGCCAGGAGTAGCAGGGAAAGGGTTTTCAGCATTAAGAGACACAGAAGCATATAATTCTTTAATGCTGAGACATGAGGAGCTATGTCATTCAGAAGGACTATTGGAGAGATGAGAAGTGCTCCATTATGTAATCAGTGGTTGGAGTGTCCAGTAGAAACATCAACAAATTAATTCCACAATGGGGAAGGAGGCCTTGAGCTCAGTGTTGGCATTACAACATTTCAGCATTTAAATTGCCACTAACATACCTGAGACAAATCTTTATCACTGATCGTGACCCCTTAACATTTTTGGAGACGTTCAGGCCAAAAAATACCAGTCTGTTGCGATTAAAACATTTACCTGTGAAAGTAAGGTTTATGAGTATAGGCCAGGAGTAGCAGGTAAAGAGGTTAGAGCATTAAGAGGTACAGAAACATGTAATTATTTTATGCTGAGAAATAAGTAGCTATGTCATTCAGAGGGACTATTAGAGAGATGAGAAGTGCTCCATTATGTAACGTGTGCTTGGAGCGTCCAGTGGAAACATCAACAGATTTATTCCACAATGGGGAAGAAGGCATTGAGAAGGTGTTGGTGGTACAACATTTCAGCATTTAAATTGCGAATAACATACATGAGACAAAACTTTATCACTGATCGTGGAACCTTAACGTCTTTTGGAGAAGTTTAGGGAGAAGAATACCAGTCTGTTTCAATTGAGCTTATTATTGCTGCCATTCAATTTGAAATTATACAGGTGACAGGGCGAGAAAACCTAAGTTTTGACACATTCTGGAGACTTGGATGAAGAAAGACAAAGGCATTCTGTGGCAGGAGTAAAATGTCTGAAATCTAATCTCGTTGAGAACATTTATATACTCAGAGTCAATATAATATATATGCATTGCAGTCATAGAATCACAGAGTCAGAGAGATGTACAGCATGGAAGCAGACACTTCAGTCCATCCCGTCCATGCAGACCAGATATCCCAACCCAATCTAGTCCCACCTGCCAGCACCCGGCCCATATCCCTCCAAACCCTTCCTATTCATATCCCCATCCAAATGCCTCTTAAATGTTGCAATTGTTCCAGCCTCCACCACATCCTCTGGCAGCTCATTCCATACACGTACCACCCTCTGGATGAAAAAGTTGCCCCTTAGGTCTCTTTTATATCTTTCCCCTCTCACCCTAAACCTATTCCCTCTAGTTTTGGACTTCCCGACCCCAGAGAAAAGACTTTGCCTATTTATCCTATCCATGCCCCGCATAATTTTGTGAATATCTATAAGGTCACCCATCAGCCTCCGACGCTCCAGGTAAAACAGCCCCAGCCTGTTCAGCCTCTCCCTATAGCTCAAATCCTCCAGCCCTTGCAACATCCTTGTAAATCTTTTCTGAACCTTTTCAAGTTTCACAACATCTTTCCGATAGGAAGGAGACGAGAATTGCACGCCATATTCCAACAGTGGCCTAACCAATGTCCTGTCCAGCCGCAACATGACATCCCAACTCCTGTACTCAATACTATGACCAATAAGGGAAAGCATACCAAGCGCCTTCTTCACTATCCTATCTACCTGCTACTAATAAAGGAAGATTAGGAGGTCTAAAATGAATCCATCTTTGTATAATGATAGATCATTTTATTAAAGGTGGAGTTGTGAGGATGCTATCACTATAAAAAGGTTATTTTCTCTTGTTTTTTTAAGAGACATTTTAAAGGCGGAGGTGCCGAACTGCTGTCTGAACACAGTTTAAGGAAATAACTGAGGAGGCCTTTAGGTTTCATTAAATGGTGGTAACAATGGAAGGGCAGTGCCCAGCTCTCCCAGACCAGGTTTTCTCGTTTTGTTTTTAGCTGCAGCATTCAGAAGCTGCTGGAGATCCCAGCAGGGTTAGAAGTTCCAATACATGATCCCTAGCTGCTTTTCTCTCTGAGATGGTTGTTGATGTTGATTTCTCCTGGATCAAAAAACTGCATGTAAGAATCTGTATTTGAATATATCTTTGTGCCGAGTCGTGTATACCAAGAAGGTACGGTATCTACTGTTTGTGTAATTGTTCGACATATAAGCTATCCCAAAATGTTATTTTCTTTGATTGTATTTTTACTAAAGCATTTGAATAGATTATGTTCGGCTAAATGTCGAGTGCTTTGACCAGTCAGAACATATCTGGGAAGCACACTTCACATCTATATTCAAAATAAGGAAAGGTTTGGGTCTAAGTGGCCTTCTTAACATATTTTACGGGGATCTGGTCTGGTCCACAACACTTGTAGCCGAGGGGTTTCTGACTGACTCCTGTTATTGAAAAGTTAGTGGAAGTGCTGGGGATGGTGTGCTGGAGCTTGTGCTGTGAGCTGCCTCGGACATTCAGAGATTTGGTGGCCCAACTTTGGTTGGAGCCTGGGGACTATGGTAACACCATCTGGATGTGTAACATGAACACCAAATGGAACAGAGGCTGCAGACAGGGAAGCTCTGAAACCACAGAGTGAGTGTGTGTGGGGAAAGGGATCTGCTGTATCCACCCCGGATTTTCCAGGAACAGCTTCCCAAGCTCCACTTAACCCAGGAGCAGAGTGTGAGGGGACCCTGACTGAACAAGGACCTGGTCACAGAGCGGTGTCACCTCCTTAAACACGACCCACAGCTTCACGCCAGGGTGAAGACGGTGCTGCCAGTGGCTGTTAGGGTCACAGTTTCATTCAGCTTCTGTGATCCGAAACTTTCCAGGCAGGATGAGGTGACAGCTCCATCATCTCCCAATATCTCAACATCAATGTCACCATTCGGTGACAGAGGATGTATATGGTGGATGAGGTCAATACATTGCTTCTCCCTCAGCGGGAAGCTGCCAGGTGTATCCTTATTTTCCCAGTATAGTGGGATTCCCAAGATGTACATGGTATCCGCAGAGTAGCCATTACATGGGGAGAGGTAGAGGAACTGAAGGAGCTCTCACTCTATTAATGTTAAAGTGTGTACATGTACAATACATCATGTTGGTGAATACCCCTATCCTGAAAGCAGCCACAGTTCCTTCATTCAGAAGCAGGCAGCCATTCCCATCGTCTATGGGTTTCCATGTCGAAAGGAATAATTGTGTCTTGGATAAAAGCCGTCCCCTTGATACACGTTTCAAAACACCATCCCCACCACCAACCAACTACAACAAAATATTCCATGTGTACGGAGAGCAATGGGGTCACTTGCAGTGTCAAGGAGCAGACGATCAGGGATGGAGCAAAACCTCCCATGTCTGAACGGGTCTGAGTGAACCCCCCAGTATACAGTATCATTAAGTCCTGTAATCCCTCTCCATTTCAGTAACATACTGCCTTCTATTACTCCTGTAAATGAAATTACAGGTTATATTTTGTTGTATTGCACCTGCCAAATGATTATCCATTGCCTTTAACTTTCTGTATCTATTTGCAGACACTCCACCCTCTCTTGATAATTTAATCTCTTGCTTATCCAAGCGACATCACGAAACTCAGTATCTGTATATCTGTTCCAACCTCCTGATCATTGATATAGATTGTAAATAGTGGAGGACCCAGCACTGGTCACTGTGTGACTCCACTGGTGACGTTCTGTCAAACTGATTAAGACTGACTTATCCGGAGTGCCTCCTTCCTGTTTGATACACCGTCCTCCCCCTTTACAGTGTCACACGGTCGAAATGCTGAGTATGGACGAGGAGCATCAGTCAGGAATCCAACCCCTCGAATCTGCTCCGCCATTGAATATAATCATGGCTAATGTTATCGCGGCCTCTGTTCCACTTTCCTGCTATCTCTCCATCCTAAGATACCTTCTTTGCAGGAATCAGTTGAAGGAACCATCTCTGCACTCCGTCCAATGTAACAATACACCTTCTTCATTGAGTAGAAAAAATCTTTACACACTACTCCAATGTGATCTCACTATGATCCTGTACAAGAGGTAGCAAAATATTTACCAGGCTGCTGAAAGGTTCCCACCCAGTTTAGAGTAGTCTCAGCTCTCTAGGGTAATACACAGCATTGTTGAAAATCATTGTCCTTCTCTACTCCACATGCATAACGGGAGATCTGGAGAAAATCTCACAATGATGCTTGAGAAGAGCATAAATAAAGTGGCGAGATGACCTCTAACATTAATTTTAATTAGAATCTGACCTTCGGGGAGGTGTCAGAGTACTGGAGAACAATTAATACCATTCCACTTCACAGTAATCATGATTTGGAAATGCCGGTGTTGGACTGGAGTGTCCAAAGTTAAAAATCACGCAACACCAGGTTATAGTTCAACAGGTTTAATTGGAAGCACACTAGCTTTCGGAGAGCTGCAACTTCATCAGGTGATTGTGAAGGACAAAATTGCAAGGCACCGCATTTATAGCAAAAAATTACAGTATCATGTAACTGAAATTAGACATTGAAAAAGACCTTGATTATCTGTTGAGTATTTCATCTGTTCGAATACCATGATAGTTTAGCTTCTTCTGTGTGTAAATCAAAAAAAAAACTTTTTAAAAAAGTTGCATTCTAAGGTTAACTGTAACAATTGGGTTAGCTAGACAATATGTTGAAGGTGTTAGCACCCTGTGTTCTCTGTCTACGCCATGATGTTAAGATCAATTCTAATCGAAAAAGTCAGATAACAGAGTTTTACTGTATTCATGCAGTTTTTGAGCAAAGTACAAAAGTAACTCTGCAAGTATAAATTCACCCCCCAAAATGTATGTGTGCCCCCCTGTGGGTCTTTGTGTCTGTCTGTGCGTATGTCTGTCTGGCTTGGGGGTTGTGAGTGTGAGGGAGTTTGTATATGTGTGTGTAGTGAGTGCAGTGTGCCTTAATTATGTGAGGGGGTGCACGTGTGAGTGTGAGAGTGTGTGTGTGTGTGGGGTGGGGATTTGAGAGTGTCTGTCAGAGAGGATATATGTGCCTGCATGAGTGTAGAGTGGTCTAAATCTCTGAGAGGATGCATGTATGAGTATGGGAGCATGTGTGTCTGTAAGGGTGTGTGCGAGTGTCTGTGTGCGTGTCTGTGTATATGTGTGTCCGTGTGTGTGTATGTGTGTATAGGAGTGCCTGTGTGTGTGTGTGTGTGTGTGTGTGTGTGTGTGTGTGTGTGTGTGTGTGTGTGTGTGTGTGTGTAGGTGTGCCTGTGTGTGTATATAGTGCAATGGTGATCACCTGTAATGTGACATGAACTCAAGGTCCAGGTTGAGGCCCTCCCTATGGGTACCGAACTTAGCTATCAGCCCCTGCTCGACCACTTTTCGCTGTTGCCTGTCCCGAAGTCCACCTTGGAGGATGGTCACCCGAAGGTCCGAGGCTGAATGTCCTGGACCACTGAAGTGTTCCCAACTGGGAGGCAACACTTCTGGTCTGTTGAGTGTTATGCGGTGCCCAATCATCCGTTGCTGTAGTCTTTGCTTGGTTTTCCCAATGTACCATGCCTCAGGGCATCCTTGCCTGCAACGTATAAGATAGACAACGTTGGCTGAGTCACATGAGTACATGCCACGTACATGGTGGGAAGTGTCCTCACATATAATTTTGATACCCATGTCTACATTCTGACACGTCTTGCAGCGCCTACCGTGACAGGGTTGTATGGAGTTGTCCTGAAAGCTGAGCAGCTTGTTATGAACAATGATCTGTTGGAGGTTTGGCGGTTATTTAAAGGCAAGCAGTGGAGGTGTGGGGAAGGTCTTGGTGAGGTGCTCATTCTCATTGATAATGTGTTGCAGGTCACGAAGAACATGGCGTAGTTTTTCAGCTCCTGGGAAATACTTAACAACGAATGGTACCCTGTCGGTTGCCACAGCAAGGAACCATAATGACCTCCTCAGGAGACAGACACGTGCTGCAACCGACAGGGTACCCTTCATTGTTCAGTAATTCCCAGGAGTTGAAAAACTTCACCATGTACTTCTTGACCTGCAACACATTATCAATGAGAATGAGCACCTCACCACGACCTTCCCACACCTCCAAAGTTTTCCTTTAAACAACCGCCAAACCTCAAACAGATCATTATTCATAGCACATTGCGGGGCTTTCAGGACAACTCCATACAACCCTGTCACGGTAGGCGCTGCAAGACGTGTCCGATTGTGGACATGGATACCACCATTACACGTGGGGAAACCTCCCACCATGTACGTGGCAGGTACTCATGTAACTCAGCCAACGTTGTCTATCTTATACTTTGCAGGCAACGATGCCCTGAGTCATGGTACATTGGGGAAACCGAGCACAGGCTATGGCAATGGATGAATGGGCACCGCACAACAGTCAACAGACAGGAGGGTTCCCTCCCAGTTGGGGAACACTTCAGTGGTCCAGGACATTTGACCTCGGACCTTCGGGTGACCATCCTCCAAGGCGGAATTCGGGAGAGGCAACAGCGAAAAGTGGCCGAGCAGGGGCTGATAGCTACGTTCCATACTCATAGCGAGGGCCTCAACCGAGACCTTAGGTTCATGTCACACTACAGATGACTACCATTTCACTATACACACACACACACACTCACACCAACATAGAGCCACTCCTGTACACACATATACACATGGAACACACACACTCCCACACTCAGACATGCATCCTCTCAGAGACTTAGACCACTTCACACTCATGCACACACATATATCCTCTCTCTCATAGACACTCACAACCCACACCCCAGACACACACACATGCCCACACTCACACATGCACCCCCTCACAGATTTAAGACATTCTACACTCACTACACATATATATACACTTTCTCTCACACTCACAACCCCCAACCCAAATAGACACACACACACACAGACAGACACAAATATCCACACTCACACCAATTGTTACATTTAACCTGAGAAAGCAACTTTTATTTTTTTTTTATTTACAAATGAATGAATTGAAACTATCATGGTATTCGAACAGATGAAAGACTCAATAGACAATCAAGGTATTTTTCAATGTGTAATTTCAGTTACATCACACTGTAAATTTTTGATATAAATTCTGTGCCTTGCAATTGTGTCCTCCACAATCACCCGATGAAGAAGCGACGGTCCGAAAGCTAGTTTGCTTCCAGTTAAACCTGTTTGACGAGAACCTGGTGTTGTGTGATTTTTAACTTCACAGTATGGGTGGTAGAGATAGACCAGGGAACTATAGGCGAACGAGTATTAAATCACTGTTAAGGAAACTACTGGAGAAAATACAGAAGGAGAAAATTGAGCTCCAGTCAGAGTAGCAAGGTTTGATCAGGGATAATCATCATGATTTTATCAGAAGAAAGTCACATCTAATGAATTTGATTGAATTAGTTTGAGGAGGTCGTTTATTTAGTTTTGCAGCAAGGTCTTTGAGAAAGCCCAATATGGGAAAATTTAAAATAAAATAAAGTCTCATGCAATCAAGGCTAACGTGACAAGTAACAACGAAAAGTCTCTTAGTGTCAGGAGACAGAGGGTGGTGGGATAAGGCTGTTTGTGTGACTGGTGACCAGTGTCTCCTGGTGTACCACGGGGATCAGTGCTGTGTCCCTTATTATTTGTGGTATTTATAAATGGTGTAGATGTGAATGAAGGGGGTGGGTGAAGGGGGTGGGGTTTGTGATAAGTAAGTTTGTGTTTGCCCGGTTGGTTGGCAGTGAGGAGAAAGGTCTTATGTTACAGGAAGATACAGATGGAATGGTCAGGTAGTCAGATCAAGGGCAGATGGAACGTAACCCTGATAAATATGAGGTGATACACTGTGGAAGAAGGAACCAGACAGGGGAGTGCTCAATGAATGGCAGCATATTGGGAAGCTCAGAGGGTGCTTCTTCACTCATCACTGAATGGGACTGAGCAGGACTAGTTAAGAACCGGACCTTAGGTGTAGCGTTTATCAATCGGGGCATAGATTATAAGAGCTATACAGGGCTTTGGTTAGGCCAAGATGTAGTACTGCATGTAGCTCTAGAAGCCACTTAAAAGGAAGAATATGGTTGTACTGGATGGTATGCAGAGGAGATTCACCAGGATGTTCCCTGTGATGGAGCATATCAGCTATGGAGAGAAGCTGGCTAAGCTCGGGTTGTTCACATTGGATCAGAGAAGGCTGAGGGGGATGTGATTCAGAAGGAAAAGATTATGAGAAGCATGGACATGGATGGATAGACAGCAGCTGTTCCTTTTAGTCAGAGAGTTGAGAACAAGTGGGCACACTTCTAAAGTGAAGGGTTTGAGAATTAGAAGGAATTTGAGGATTCTTGTTCGCCCAGAGGCTGTTGGGGTCTGGAATGCACTTCCTGAGAGCGGAGTTATCACAGGTAACCTCACAACCATCAAAAAGTCCTTGAACGTGCACGTGGACGTGTCATAACATTCCCTGCTATGGGCCTGGCGTTGGAAAGTGGGACTAATATAGATCGTGCTGTATTTCTTTTGGTCTATGCTCTTGTGAGTGTATGGTGTGGAAGGTCAATTATGGAGTAGCTAAAGGCAGAAATTGTTGGGTTTCTGAAGAGTATATTCACAAGGGTTATAAGAGTGAACTGTAATAGCTTGTCAAATCATATCAATGTGAGAAGTATGAGAAAACAAGTGCGGATTCCTTACAATCAAACCAGAGAATGGGCAATGGAGAACAGGGAAATGGCAATACTATGAAACTTCAGTTCTGTCTTCACAGAACTTTCTAACAATACGAGAAAAACCAATTCGGGTGTGGAAAAGGGTTCTACTACATGGAACATAGAACACAGTAAATCAAAGATTTAGGAGAAATTATTGGGACTGAAAGTAATGGTCAGAAACAACAGTAACACGGATTTAGGAAATGGGGATTATGTTTGAGAAATGGTCTGGGAGACAAGTATTTGGTTTTTCAGGAAAATTTTGGGAAAGCTAGTTTTCAAAATAAAATCTGAGTGGATTGGGGCGAATATATGGCCATGTTTCTAGAATGGGACAGCTGGCAGGAAACAGTGAATCGAAATAAACAGACTCGTCAAGCAACAGCCTGACATTGTCTGTAAGGTACGATTCAGTGAGTATGACTATATCCCAGACACCCCATCACCTTCCCCGGATATTTCCTGTCTCACCAGCAGAAGAGACAGAGAACAGCCAGGGAATTCCTAGAGGAATGGCACTCATCCTCAGATTCAAACATTAAGCACATCGACATGGACCCAATATACCAACCAACCGGAAGCGGCAAATACAAATCACTATAAATGCCGGAGGAATGATCACAGAAGCGCATCACAGGAGGCCCCCAAGCACTGAGGATGTCACCTAGATAGGGGACGAAACATCTGCAACACAAATCCCCAGCTCGGCGAACAGAACCAAAACAACTAGCACCCGAGCTACAAATCTTCTCACAAACTTAGAACAGACACAGCAGAAGTGGCAGCGCAATCGGATACAATTGGAAAGGAATTGCTCTGGGAGTCCTCAACAGTGAATCTGTATCCCATGAAGTCTTATGGTGTTAGTTTACCTTTGGGAAAGAAAACCTCCTGCTGATTACGATGTACCAACCTCCCTTAACTGATGAATCAGTACTCCTCCATGCTGAACAACACTTGGAGGAAGCCCTGAGCGTAGCAAGGACACAAATTTGTACTCTGGGTGGGGGATTTCAATGTCCACGACAACGTGGGGCTCAGCTGCAGCATTACTGATTGAACTGGTGGTGTTCTAAAGGATATAACTGCTAGACTGGGTCTGCCACAGTTGGTGAAGGAACTAACAAGAGGGAAGAGACATATTTGACCTCATCCGTACTAATCTGCCAGTTGCAGAAGTATCTCTCCATGACAGTATCTGTAAAAGTGACCACCGCATAGTCATTATGGAGACAAAGTCACACCTTCACATTGAGAATAGCCTCCATCATATTGGGTGGCACTGTCACCGGACTAAATAGGACAGACTTCAAAGAGATCTAACAGTTCAATTCTGGGTTTCCATAAGGTGTTGTGAGTCATCAATTGTACGACCTCATGGCCTGGCATATCTCCCTTGCAACAATTACCATCAAGCCAGAGGATCAACCCTGGTTCAATGGAGTGTGCAGGATGGCAGGAGCAGCACTGGGAATACCTGAAAATGAGGTGTCAGCCTGACGAAACCACCACACAGGACAACTTGTGCGCCAAACAGCATAAGCAATCAGTAATAGAGAGAGCTATGTGATCCCAAAAGCAACGGATCAGATCTAAGATCTGCAGTTCTTTCACATCTCGTCGAGGAATGGTAGGGACAATCAAACAAGTCATTGGAGGAGGAGATTCCACAAATATCCCCATCCTTAATGATGCAATAGCCCAGCACATCAGTGTATAAGATAAGGTTGATGCATTCACAACAATCTTCAGTCAGAAATGCTGAGTGGATGATCCATCTTGGCCTCCTTCAGTGTTCCTCAGTAATTCAGTTACCAGTCATCAGCAATTCCATTTAGTCGACGCAATGTCCAGAAACGGTTGTAGACACTGGATACTTCAAAGGGTACATACGCTGACTACATTCTGGCTATAGTACTGAAAACCTGCGCTCGAGAACTTGCCACGTCCCTAGCCAAGCAGTTCCCATACACTTGCAACAACAACATTTACCTGATTGTGTGGAAAAGTACCCAAGAATCTCCTATACATAAAAAGCAGAACAAATCCAATCCAGCCAATTACCAACCCATCAGTCTACTCACAATCATTAGTAAAGTGATGGAAGGTGTCAGTCCTTTCAAGCAGCACCTGCTCAGCAATAACCTGGTCAATGACGGACAGTTTGGACTCTACCAGAGCCACTCAGCTCCTGACCTCATTACCTCAAACATGGACAAAAGAGCTGAATTCCAGAAGTGGGGTGAGAGACACAGGGCTTTAAATCAAGGCTGCCTTCGACCAAGTGTGGCATCAAGTGGCCTTAGCAAAACTGCAATCAATGGGTATCCGGGTCAAACTCCTCGCTGGTACGAATCATACCTGACACGTAGGAACATGGTCATGGCTGATGAAGGTCAATCAACTCATTTCCAGGACATGTCTGTAGGAATTCCTCGGGCAGTGGCTTAGGCCCAAGCGTCTTCAGGTCTGCTTCATCAATGGCTTGCCTCGATTATAATGTCAGAAGCGGGGATGCTCGCCAATGATTGCACAATGTTCAGCAACATTTGTGGCTCCACAGATACTGAAATAATCCATGTCCAAATGCGACAAGATCTGGACAGTATCCAGGCTGACATGTGGCAAGTAATATTGAAACCACACAAATGCCAGACTCTGACCATCACCACTAAAATACAATCTAAAAACTGCCCCTTGGCATTCAATGGTGCTACTATCACTGAATCCCCCAGTATCAAAATCCTGGGGGGTAATCATTGCTCAGAAACTCACTGGACTCGCCCACAGTAACTACAAGAGCAGGTCAGAAGCTATGGATACTGCGGCGAGTAACTCACATCCTGACTTCCAAAAGTCTGTCCATCATCTACAATGCATTAGTCAGAGGTGTTATAGAGTACTCCCCATTTTCCTGGATGATTGCAGCCCCAGCAACATGAAGAAGCTTGATACCATCCAGGACAAAGCAACGAGTTTGAGTGTCGTTTCATCCACAATGCTCCACCATCAACGCCCAGCAGCAGCAGCAGTGTTTTACTAACTACAAGTTGCACTGAAATGATTCACCAAAGATCCTCAGACACCATCTTCCCAACTCATGACCACGTCTATCCAGAAGGACAAGAGCAGCAGCTGTATGGGAACACCACCATCTTCAAGTTCCCCTCCAAGCCAATCACCACCCTGACTTGGAAATCTATCAGCGTTCCTTCACTGTCCTCCTCCTTTACCGGTGTTTCTGTGTAGTCTGTGGGAAAATTGTCACTAACTCTCAGATGTTAGGAAGGAGGTCTCTGCAGGGGCGACAGGATTGTATTTACCGTCCCTTTTCCAATACCGAGGCTGCTGCCGGGTGTTCTGTCTAGTTTTATCCTTTAAGACCTCGGATTAGTTTGATACAATAGAGTGTTTTGCTTGGCCGTTTCAGAGACCATTGAAGAGTTTATCACATCTCTGTGTGTCTGGAGTCACTTTTAGGCCAGATCAGGAAAGCACGGGAGATTCACTTCCTGAAAGTCCATGGGAGAAGCAAATTCGTGTTTACAATCGACATTGGCTTCAAGGTCACTGTTACTGACACCAGATTTTGCATCTTAATATTTTATTAATTATTTTTAAGTTCCAGAATCTGCCAGAGCATTTGTCTGGTCTGGATTAGTAATCCAGCGACATCTCCACATTAGCACCATCTCCGCATGGGGACCTATCAGAAACCACACTGTGCAGGTTATTTCTGTGCTGCTTGACAGCTCTGTCAAAAATAACTCCCACCAATTTGTCTATCGTGACTACTGAGGCAGTAGTAATTGGTCAGATTGTAATTATTCTCCTCTTAGGGGACTGGACATAGCTGAGTAATTTTCCTCATTGCCAGTGAGATATTCGAGTTGGAGCTGGAATGAAACAGCTTCCCCAGGGACACGACTTATTGTGCAGCACAGGTCTTCAGTCCCATTGCAGGAATGGGGTCAGGGCCCATTACCTTTGTCGTATCTACTGTGTTCAGCTGTTTCTTCATCTCACGTGCATCGAATAGAATTGATTAAAGACTGGCATCTGTGATTCTGCGGGCATCATGGCGATGATGAAGTTGATCGTCGACTCAACACTTCTGGCTGAGGATCGGGCAGATATTACATTTTTGACTTTTACACTGATGCGTTGGTCTGTTCCATTATCTACAATGGGGATGTTTGTGGAGTCCTTTCCTCCAGTCATTTGTTTAATGATCCATTACCACTTATGACTGAATGTGGCAGGACTGCAAAGCTTCGATCAGATCTGTTGCTCAGGTGTGATAACATTAATGGGTTAGCATCAGGTTTAGGTTCACATGGTTCTGACCCTGACATGTTCACCCACAGTCATTACTGAAACATAGATCGTGTTGATTGTAATGGCAGACTAAGGAGCTTATCCCTGGGCAAAATGTTACAGGTGGTGGTTGAATAGTGTTCTGCTTCTCCTGCTATTGTGGTTTACAGCATTCCGTGAATACGCAGTTTTGAGCTGCAATATCTGAAATGCAATTCTAATGTCTGTCCCCTAGTTCACATCGAGACTCTTTCACCCATCAACCCTGTACTCAGTGACCGACTCTGGTTTCTGATGTGGTAACACTTTCATTTTCATATTCTCCCTCTGCTGAGGTCATGCTTCTAATCTGACACAATCCATCAAAAAAAACTAATTTTAATTTAATTGTTTAATTCATCTGAATCTTTTTCCTTGAGTAATACCATCGTCTGTGTTTAAATTGAATGTGTTTCCATCTGTTTCTCTCCCTGACCATGATTAAGAGCTCTGTCGTGTCACTGATACCGGCCTTATGTATTTTCAGAGCCAAGGAACTCTTTGGATTCCCAATCATCTTCACCACATTGTATGTTTTTCTCATTTGTTTTGATGCCTTATCACTCATGGCTGGCTTGTCCTCCCATGAGTACATTTCACCCTTTTTGGGAGAGTTTCATATATCCTCTGAATTATCCAGCATAAATTCCTGCCATTGCTGCTCCATGGTCATCCCTACTCGGCTCCCCTTCGAATTTACTCTGGACAGTTCCTTCCTCATGTCTTTGTTGTGACATTGCTCAGTTATAATCACATTACATCAAAAAGAGAGCAATAGATATAAACTGAAAGAAGAATTTTTGAGAGATGGGACATAAAGAATAATTGGCAAATTTCTTAACTAGATACAAAGAGAGAACGAGAGAGAGGATATAGACGAGGAAATGCGAAAAATTAGAAAACTAGATTATTGAAAGAAGTAGATGTACATCCCTCAATGTTTTGGTAATTCCGGTGTGCTGTAGTCCTTTGTACAGTACATGTACAACATAGGAATCTGTTCAAATGCTGGGTCTGATGCCAGAATTTTAATCTCCAATAATACGACAGACACTAGCTTTGGAAAGAACCCAGCAGGCCAATATACTGAATTCCCTGTTGAAAATGGATTAACTGAAGTACGTTGCGATACCACAAGCAAGAATTTAAACCACACATCCTGATAAGAATGAGAGTATAGTGTAGAGAATTCCAGAAAAAGGAGGGAACATTGAGAGAAGGGGAACATATCACATTAGCTGAGCATGAAGTAATGTTTCATCAATTTTATACATCATGTGCATCATTTTTCGATAACTGTGTCTCTGTTATTCATTTAGAATGTGTTGTGCACACATGAAAAATATCTGCACACACATTGATTAAACAATGTATACAAAATCATTTTTTCGACATTGAAATGGTCCTGTTGTCATGCTACGAGGATGCATGAACACCAACTGGTCACCAAAGGACACGACCCACTATCACTATGTTCCATAATACAGAAAAGGAAGGGCACCATTTTGACTGTAACAACACACACATACGAAGACACGCCAGGACGTTCTTAGAGGAATGGCATTGTAACCAGAAGTCCATCAGTAAAAACATCAATTTATATCCTATCGACCTTATCTTGTAATAAAGAATACTGGAAATAACATCACCCACCTTAAGAAACGAAGGCCTTTTAATAGAGAGGCGGGACATACCACCAGCATTTCAGCGGAGATGCTCACTGATGATGTCACCTAGTCATGGTGACGAAACGTCCGAAAGCAAACCTTCAAGTTCAGCGAGCTAACATGCATACATAAAAATTGTTATTTGTAATTAATTAGTGGAATTTAGGAGTTCTCTGTCACCCACGTTTCAAAAGATTATGATGTGAGATTAGCGTTTCTGGGTGTGTGGTTTTAATTAACAGAGGGGTTCGACATTGATGTCATAACAGTTTGGGGCCTTGCCATATGGGATTTGGACCGACTTGAACAGATTTGGGGTACAAAAGGTCCCAGCAGATTCCAACACGTGGCAATTATTGAACTAGATCTTCAAATAAAACCGGTGAGAAAATTCATTTAACTCTGTTAACTTGTGGTCGGTTCAATTAAAACTGAGAGAAATGGCTTTTAACATTACTAAAGAGTTTCCCAAGTTTGCCAAAGAAGTTTAGAAAGGCAGAAGACGGAATATATTTAGAATTAGCAAATAAATTAGAATTGGGTTTAACCAGGGACAAAAGGAAAGCTTTAATTGTAATGGAGATGGTCAAGTACTTTGGTGTGTGAGAGAAACAGGCAACTGCAGTAGAGTTAGAAAAGACTTAAATTACAAATGCACGGTTTGTGAAAATTTGTAGCTCAGGTTGAGTTTTAGGGTGTAGGTTTGCTCGCTGAGCTGTAGGATTGATATCCAGACATTTCATTACCTGGCTAGGTAACATCATCAGTGGCGACCTCCAAGTGAAGCGAAGCTGTTGTCTCCTGCTTTCTATTTATATGTTTGTCCTGGATGGGGTTCCTGGGGTTTATGGTGATGTCATTTCCTGTTCGTTTTCTGAGAGGTTGATAGATGGTATCTAGATCTATGTGTTTGTTTAGGGCGTTGTGGTTGGATCTATCCTGGGACAGGCTAAGCAAAGACATGCCAGAGAATTCCTAGAGGCCTGGCACTCCAACCATTTGTATTTTCACTCTTTCTGACATGTTACTCAAGAGCGAGATAATTTGTGGAATTAGGACAGAAATTAAGGTTGGGGACAGAAACATCAAGATTGGAGAACTAACAGTAAGAGTGAGTGACAGAGTGTCAGTCCCAGGAATACAGTGTGTTCTTGTGAATGATTTAATAGGATCCAATGTGGGAGAGTCACCCCTTGTGGTGGAGAAGTCAAATAAAAACTAGGGAACTGAGGAGTTAAAGGAAATATACCCAGGAATTTTCCAGACTGTGTAGTAACAAGATCCCACTGTCATAAGCAGAATGGACAAACGAAAGAAAAAGACAAAAGAGTTGATGTTCAGTTAACTGACCCCCTGTTTGATGTAACGGTGCAGGAAAAACCTGAACGTGGAGAAAAACGGTAGGTTAGTGCAGAAGGGAAATGGGCCGAAGTGCACCAGATTGTGTTATTGGTCACATACCGTGTTACGGGTAGCACATCAACTAACTGCAGGTGGTCACCTAAGTTTACGGAAGACTGAAGATAAACTACATAAGCAATTCTAGTGGCCTGGAATGCACAAGGACGTGGTTATTTTTTGTTGTACATGTAACACATGCCAAATGGTAGATAAGTCACAGGCAGTAATAAAACCAGCACCTTTGTTGCAAATTCCTGCATTCGAAGAAGCTTTCACGTGGGTTGTGATTAATTGTGTAGCTTCCCTTTCTAAAATAAAAATAAAAGAAACCAATATTTGCTGAGCATAATGGATGTGTCTATCAGATTTAAAGAGGCAATTCCATTATGGAGTGTTAAGGCAAAAAGTGAAGTGCAGGAGTTGGAAGCTTCTTTTACTCGCTGTGGGCTCCGCAGAGAGATTCAGTCAGACCAAGGGTCTCATTTTACCGCTCAGCTGTTTTAGGAAGTCATGGATAGCTTAGACATACAGCACTTTAAATCAAGGGCGTCCCATCCTGAATCCCATTGAGTATTGGAAAGTTAGCGTCATACGCTGAAGACCATGTTAACATCGTACTGTCAGTATTGGCCAAATGATTGGGACAAAGGTGTCACATTAAATTGCTTATCATCAAAGATACCCGAAATAAATCTACTCAGTTTACTTCCTTTGAGTTAATTTTCGTACATGAAGTGAAGTCTTTTGAATTGAATTAAATCTAAATTGACAGGACCAAAGTCGGAGATCTCACACTTGGACTATGTATGTGAGGTGAGGGAGAGATTAGATGGAGTAGGTGAGTTAGCGCAACAGCACCTGAAGAGGGCACAGCATTGAATAAAGCAGATATAAAACTCTGAAACAGCGGAGAGTGAAGCAGGTAGGGATGACGTATTAGTAGTTTAAATAATGCTCAGGATACCAGAAGCCAACTGAATTTGAATATTATTGTTCCGACACCTGGAAAGCAATCAAATTATGAGAATTATTGTACCATGGGGAGGATATAAACCCAGCATTTTGAACACTAGGGGAAGAGCCACTGCCATCCAACAGCAGAGTAACTGCTGCAGAGCAGGAGTGCGAACTGTCCCTCTCAAAAGCACTCTCTATCAAAGATACATGTTCATGTCAAACCTACTTGCAGTAAAACAAAACGTGATTTGGGGATCAGCGGCTGGAAGAATGAACACAACGGGGAAGATAGAGACTGTGTGGATTGCAAGGTTTAATATGTGGGTTGGTAGAATAGCATATTTTTATGGAGTTGGAAACAGATAGTAAGTTGCTAAGAAAAGAGGGTCTTGTATTTTTGAACAGCTGTTGTTTAGTGTTCACTCTTGACGTTAGCAAACTAATTTGTGAATGTTTGTTTAAATAGTGGAAGTAGGAGATATGTGTCACTCATATTTTAACAGATTACGAGGTGAGGCGAGCTTTTCTGGGTGTTTGGTTTCAATTAACAGAGAGGTTCGATTCCACCTTGTAAATGTCCATCCAAGCTAACCCCATTTCCCTGCAGTTGGCCCATATCCTTCTCGTCCTTTCCCATCCACATATTTACCCAAATGCTTTTTAAATGTTGTTAATGTACCACCCTCAACCTCATCTGCTGGTAGCTCATCCACGTACCAGCCTTCTGTGTAAAGAAGTGGCTCCTCAGATTCCCTTTTATTCCTTCCCCTCTCAACGTAAACTGATCCCCTCTAATCCTTGATTCTCTAAAGTTTGGAAAAAGACTGAGAGCATTCGCCCTATCCATGCCCCTAATGATCCTGTGCAGCTCTATAAGGTCCCCCCTCAGTCTCCTACACTCTATTGGAAAGGTCCTAGCTTGTCCAACGTCTCCCTATAACTCAGACCATGGGGTCCTGGCAACATCCATGTTAATTTCTTCTGCACGCTTTCTAATTTCATTAAATGCTCCCTAATACAAAGTGACAAAAACTGAACAGAATGCTCCAAGTGCGGCCTTACCAAAGTTCTGCATAACTGCAGCATAACTTCCCTACTTCCATATTCAATGTACGGCCTGTTGAAAGTCAGTGTGTCAAATGCCTTCGTCACTGCCTTGCCTACCTGTGACTCCACTCTCAGAGAACCTTGCACCTGAACGCCAAGGTCTCTCTGCCCACTACACCCCTTAAGGTCGTCCCATTCACCATGAAACTGCTACCTTGAGTTCAGTTTCCAAAATACAAGACACCATGCATCTATATTAAATTCCATTTGCCATTTCTCGGCCCACTTCCATACCTGATTAAGTCCCTGCTGCAATTTCTGATAAACTTCCTCACTGATCACACTACCAATTATATTAGTGTCATCTGCAAACTGACTAATCATGCCTTGTACATTCTCAACCAATTCATAGATAATAAACAGCAATGGACCCAGCTCCGGTCTGACAAGCATTCTTCCATTAAACCCCCAGCTTCCTACCATCAAGCCAACTGTGTATTCAATTGGCCAGTTCCCCCAGAATTCCACGTGATAGAACCTTCCAGAACATGTGGAAACATATCAAAGGTCTTACTGAAACCCATAGAGACTACGTTTACCGTTCGGCCCTCATCAACCTTCTTGGTCACTTCATCAACAAACTCTAACAAATTTGGGAAACGTGATCTCCAACTCACAAGTCTATGCTGACTGCTCCAAATATAAGTAATGGGTGTAAGTAATGGGTGCAGTCAATGGTATGCTGTCCTTCATTGTAAGATGATTCAAGTTCGTAAGTAATGCCATCTTCCTGCTGTTGTAGAGCCTTGCTGAGAGAGTGGTTGGGACACTCTCTACAGATTTGATCTCCTTTGTACCGAATGATCTCCTTACCACAGACACGCATGATGGTATCACGAGGATAGAGTGAAGAAGCTGAGTGTTTAATCAGTAGAGCTTTGAAAGAAGAAGAAATGGTGACGCTAAACACGAGAAGTGGCAGCGATCACTTATTTCCAAAAGTCACATTGATCGGGTGAGAAATTCCATACTTTACCCAGGATTGATTGGTTTGATTTATTGTCACATGTACCTCAGTACAGGGAAACACTTTATTTTTGAGCAGTGGAAGCAGGTCATAGTAAGCATGGCCAGACAGATCATAGGGTGGAAATAGACTTGGACAGAGTAAGGCACACAGGTTACACTGCACAGGACGTGCACTAGACAAGATCAACACGAACAAGATCAGCATTATTTGAACTTAGAGAGTCCATTCATCAGTCTAACGTGACTTTCCTAATAGTTTATATGCCTAAATTAACTCGCCCCTCGTTATTGGGCAGTCGGCGTGTAAACCCTGTACTCAACGTCATGTTGCTCACAATCCCCAACAGCAGCCACAATACCTTCCATCTGAAACAGGTAGCCATTCCCACCAGCTTCCGCCCTACATAGAGAACACCAGGCTGTCTTTTCAGAGATGATTATTGCCTTCTTGTGACTTCAAACAAGATGTATGGCTTCCCTCCTCACCACTGAAAAACTACGTTAAAGTCCCACGTGTGTATCATGACTGACGGAGCTACGAGGAACAACGTGGAGCAGTCTGTCTGTGCAGCCTCTGCTCCACTTGGTCATCATGTTAGAGCATCAATTAGGAGACAGCGAGGACTGCGGTTGCTGGAGATCAGAGTAGACAGTGGTTTGCTGGAAAAGCACAGCAGGTGAATCGACGTTTCCGGCATAAGGTATTCATCAGGAATCAGTATCAATTACCTCATTCTGCCCCTTTGTAAGTGCATTGAGGTGGGAATGTCCTCCTCCCGTTCCTGTGTAAGTGACTCAAGGGACTGAATGGCTTCTTCCTAGTCTGATTGGACAGGGCCAAATGCCTGACTGGGTTATCCCTGGTTCCTGTTTAACGGCTCGATGTGCCGACAAGTGTGATGATGCTGCAGCTTTAAGAGGTTATTTTGTTCTGGTTTCTTTTAAGCGAGAGATTGAACGATCGTTACAAAGCTGGTTAGTTAAGACCACTTGAGTAACAGCTAGGGAGGCCTTGGGTTTATTTTAATGTAGCCTGAATGAGTGTGATAAGCTTTCACATAATAGGATCTCCGGGTTTTGCTTTGTCAGTAACATCAGAAACTATTGGGGTCTCCACAGAGTTGGAAGCTTCAGTGAATATCTCCTGGCAGCTAACCTTGCTGACATTTCTCTTGATGCAGTTTTTAATTTCTGGACTGGAGAGATATTTGTGACATTCTGTGTCTGAATTTTCCTTTTTGCCAAGGGCTGTGTTTAAAGGATTTTCCTATATTGGAACAGTTCATTAGTAATAGTTGATGTGGTTCTTTTCGCCCAGATGGGAACTTGTGTTGCAGACGTTTCGTCCCCTGTCTAGTTGACATCGTCACATTCAATCAATAAGCACATCGATCTGGACCCAATATACCGGCCAGTGCAGCGGACAGCTGGAACTGACAACCGGAAGCAGAAGATACAAACCACTATATCTGCCGGAGGAAAGATCACAGAATTGCTTCACAGGAGTCCCCCAAGCCCTGAGGATGTCACCGAGACAGGGACGAAACGTCTGCAACACAAATTCCCAGTTCGGCAAACAGAACCGCAACAACGAGCACCCAATCTACAAATCTTCTCCCAAACTTGAATTAGTAATAGTTCCTAGATCTGTTATTCTGTTAACTTGTCCAATAGAATTACGTTATTCTGAATTCCTCTTTCTTTGGTTTTATTTCATCTTTCGTGTTAAAGTAAATGGCATTTTGCATCACACCGAGTAGTTTGACCAGTCACTCTCTATCTGGAACCAACAGTTTACATTTTCTTTAAAATAAGAAAACGTAAGAGCCTCGGCTACGCCTTCAAATATTGTTGAGGAGCTTTTGTGCGGTCAATCACACTAGACTCCTTCTCTTCATGAGTAATAGGCTGGAGGCACTGAATGGGCTGTCCCTGTCCTTCTCCAATAGTGTGAATGGGCCGAATGACTTACTCATATTCCTGTGAAACCAGCGTGAGGTGCGGAATGAACTCTTATTTTACTGGGGCAATGTGCAGTGACAGGCAATCTTTTTACATGAATGTTATTGACTCTTTAAAAGCACAAGCCTCAATAGAGTTTGGGTCCTGCTGCACATGGACACAGACCAGTTCAGGACCTGACGGGGGCGTCAGATTATTCTAAACATTGTGGAATCTTCAGTGACCATCCCCACTTCTGATCTTATGGTGGGAAGGGTGAGGGTGGGGAGACATTGATGAAGCAGCTGAAGATGTTTTCGAAGAGGAAGCTACCCTGAGGATTTCCCACAGAGGTGACCCAGGACTGAGATGATGAACACCTTCCTTTGTGCCATGTTTGACCCCAAACACTGGAGAGGTTACTCTGATTCCCATTAAGTCCAGTTTTGTTAAGCTCCTTGATGTCAACAGAAGGCAACCACTGCCTTGATATCAGGGCCAGTCATTTTTACCCAAACCCTTGTGTCAATCTCTTTTGTTCGTATCAATAGGCCATGATAAAGGAGCATGAAGTGTTTTCTTCAAACAGGTGGCATTGAATGTTAGGATTTCTCTCCTCAAGGGTGTTCGGGGAGTTAGATGACTAAACGTATTTGAAGAGGAGGTAGATGGATATTGACCTGTCAGAGAGTTGAGGGCTATGAAAAATTGAGTATGAAAGAGGATTTGCGAGCAAGAGCAGATCAACCACGATCTTAGTGAAGGACAAGACAGGCTTGGGGACTGAACGCCCTGCTCCTGTTTCTGATGTTCTCATGTTCTGTAATTGGAAAGTTAGTGGGTGTAATTTTCATGCATGTGCAATTACTGCATATTGCAGTCAGGAGGCCAGAGGATTCTATGATCCATCACTGGGTGAGGTATGGGTGCTGCATTCACAATGAATCTGGGTCTACAACATGATCAACAAATGAAACACAAGTTTCAGAGACGGGAAGCTCTGTAAAGAGAGATGACGGGCCTCTTTCATACCCAACCTGGGTTTTCCAATTACATTTCCAAAATCACTTCAAAGCGTGGTGACAGCCCTGAAGGGCTGAATGGTCTCCTCTGTTTCTATGCACCAGGTTATAGTTGTAAGTAACCTCCAACTGCCCCTGCCTAGCAAGTTTGAGGGGCTGAATGGAACATAGGAACATGGGACTGAGGAGCAGGAGCGGGTCATTAGATACTTTGAGCCTTCTCCACCAGACACTAAAATTGTGGTTGATCAAGTTATGGTCTCAGCATTACTTTCCTCTCTGTGTTCAATTATCTGTGCCTCACTTCCCTGTCAAATAATTAACTAACGCAGCTTTGAGTCCATGAGAACATAGAAGCACGATTAAAACTTCCAGTGAAGAGAATTCCGTCGTGAAAGGTCCTTTCAGAATTTTTCATCTTCCCTCTTATAGAATCAGAGAGTCATGCATAACGGAAACAGACCCGTTAGTCCAATCTGTTCACTCCGATCAGTTATCAAATCTGATTTAGTCCCATTTGCCAGCATTTGGCCAATATTCCTCCTTTATCAGAGACTTTTTAAATGTGTAATTGAACCCCCTTTGACCACTTCCTCTAACAGCAATTTCTGTACACACAATACTCTCTGTTTGAAACGTTTATCTTCAGGTACCTTCTAAATCATTCGCCCTCTCGCCTTCAACCTATGCCCTCTTGTTCTGGACTCCCCTATCCTGGGATCAGAACATGGCTATTCAGAATATCCATACCCCTGATGATTTTATAATCCTCTATTATGTCACCCCTCAGCCTCTGAGGAGAAAGCACCTCAACCTAATCAACCTCTCCCTGAAGCTCAAACCTTCAGTTCTGGAACGTCTGTGTAAATCTTTTCTGCAGACAATCGAATTGTACACAGTATTCTTAAAATGGCCTCACCAACATCCGGTACAGATGCAACATGCCACCACAACCCCTAGAGTTAGTGCTCTGACTGATTAAGGCAAATGTGCCAAATGTGTTCTGCACCAGTTTGTCTACCTGCGACTCCACTTTCAAGGAACAATGTACCTGCAGCCCTATGTCCCTTTGTTTCACAACACTCCCCAGGACGTTACAATTAAGTGCATAACTTCTGCCCTGAAATGCCTTCCCAAAATGCAATTTATCTCAATTAAACTTCATCTGTCAGTCCTTGCCCCTTTGTCCCATCTAATTGTGGCCTCGTTGTACTCTGAGGTAATCTACTACACCACCTTTCTGATGTAATCTGTAAACTTACTAACTTTCGCCCCGATATTCACATCCAATGATGAAATGCAGTGAACTTAGTACTGATTCTTACAGTACACTGCTGCTCACAAGCCTCAAGTCTGAAAAATACCCGTCTTCCTTCAAGCCAATGTGACTAGCTTCCCCTGTATCCCATGTGACTGAAACTTACTAATCTGTCTGCCAATCGGAATGTTATGAACACCTTGCTGAGGTCCATATAGACAATGTCTACCAAACTACCTTCATCAATCTTCTTTGTCATCTCTTCATAAAACTCAATCAAATTAATGAGACATGATTCCCCATGCAGGAAGCCACGTTGACTACGCTGATCAGCCCTTGCCTTCCCAAACGTATGTCAATCCCATTCCTCAGAATCCCCACCAACAACCTATCCACCACTGACATCGGGCTCAGTGGTCAATAGTTCCCCAGCTTTTTGGGTCACTGTTTCCTTTTCTAGTCCCACTCCTCCACTGCTCGCAACAAATGTTAAATGTAACCAGGTTGGTGATATCAGTCTCAGACTGGGTCAGTGTCAGTTTTAGGGACACGTCAGGCTAGTTTCTTTAATCTGCTAAAATAGCACGTTTATGATCCAGAGCAATGTTACTCAAACTACCAGGGAAAGATGAATGGCAATCTGTTTGGATATTGCAAATAAAGAATCGATACCTCCCATTCTAAAAACCCTGGTGCACCTGCGCACGTACAAAATCTCTGCAAGTTCAAGTTGAAAGAACATTGTCGACATATTAGTCTAACTCATGACGAAAGGAAAAATTGAGAGATTGTCCCAAATGTTATTCTGCTTCTGAAGATATTCTACTCACACAAACTGCGAATAATGGGATTTCATCCTGGAACAGTTGGATTTCGCAGAATTCCCTATGCATTAGGGAGTGATAAGATTCCAAGGAGTTCTGGTCAGGATTGTCCAGTGGCTCAGTGGTTAGCACTGATGCCTCACATCACCAGGGACCTAGGTTCGATTGCAGCGTCGGGTGACTCTCTGTGTGGGGTTTTCATATTATCCCCTTGTCTGTGTGAGCTTCTAATGAATGCTCCAGTTTCCTCCCACAGTCCAAAGCTGTGCAGGTTAGGTGGAGTGTTCATGCTAAATTGTCCATAGTGTTCAGGGTTTTCTAGGTTAGGTGCATTAGTCAGGGGTAAAAGTAAGGGAACGCGTCTGCGAAAGTTACTCTTTGGAACGTTGTATGGACTTGTTGGGATGAAGGGCCTGTTTTCACACTTCAGGAATTCTACAAAAAGAAGAATGGTAACGATGACTGTGGAGCTTTTTATTACCGTTTGCACGCATTGCTGTGATGAGGAACAATGAAGGAGAGAGAATTCAATAGTCTGTTCGTTCTCGGGCAGATTACATTTTCTCCCTCTCTGAGTTGAATCACACAGTAATGTCACTCTCTCCCAAACTGGACCATGTGAGGTCTCCTTGTACATTGTCCAAACTATGTCTCCATCACATTCCCTGTTCCATGTAGGTGCATCATTGCCGTTATCATACACAGAGCCATACACTTAGCAGAAAATGGTCTCGGTCGATTTGAAGATATGTTTAGATATTTCTGCATCATTAAAAAATAAAATGTTTAATGTATTCAGAATACCTGTGTCAAAATGAATGCATTTTGTAACAAAGACAGAAATTGTTGGAAAAGCTCGGCAGGCCTGTCAGCATCCAGATGCCTTTTACATGCTGTAGTTTTTTCCAGCCTCCGTCATTCCTGTGGCCGCTCATTTCATATGCACACCACCCTCTGCGTGAAAAGATGCCCCTTAGGCCTCTTCAAAATCTTTCCCCTCTCACTTTCAACCAATGCCCTCTGGTTGTGGACACTCCTAACCTGGGGGAAAACCCTGACTACTCACCCTATCCATGAACGTTCCGATTTTATAAACATCTTATGCTACGAAATGTGACTCCAATCAACACGAATGGCTGTGTTTTCCGTCATCCTGGGCCTAAATTCTCAAATTCAATACTGACACCTCATCTGTCTCCATCAGGTCACAATTCTAAAACCATTTTAATCATTTTGTTCAGATGCATCCTGAGACACTTCTGTGGCTTTACACCAAGGCCTTTGTGCCCGGAGGCAGGACACTAGCACCACTCGGCAATACCCATAAAGCTGTAACATTATTCTCCTGTGTGTTTGTTCATCAGTCTGTTCTGACACGCTGTGACATACGTCTGCAACAGGCAGAACTTGAATTCAGACCATTTAGTCGAGAGATAGGAACATTACCACACAAGTTCAGGAATTGGAATCAAATCGAGAGCTCTGGCTCAGAGGCAGGGACACTACGCACTACACTACCATACCCAGATTTTGGGTCATATGTTAAGTGCCAGCTTTCAGCTCGGTATGGATTTATTATAATCAGGTTACCATTATGAACTACACAAAACGCTTCGTATTGTTAAACAAGTGCAAGACATTTGTCTCAACTGTAGGATGTTGAGTGCACGTGCTATGCTACCGAAATTAACCATGACACCTTTAATTGCTTTATCTGTAGTCTACAATATTAGGGAAAGAATTCCTGCAGACACACTCTGCACAATGAAGGGTCTCAAATAGATATTTATTACTGAACACCAGAGACGGAGAAAGAGCATAATTTCTGGCCCCAAAGCACTGACCAGTATTCCCACCAAAAACGTGTGTGACTGCTCTCTTCCTAAAACCATGAAATGATACCAGGCCGCTGATTACTGTCCAGCCTCTCCTCCCCACTGACCTTTTCTGCAATCAATCCCTCATCCCCCTAACCACACAAGGTAAACCAAGCTCAGGGTATTTGTGAAAATCAAGGCCGGAGTGTGCAGGCCTCCTGGAGATGGGGAGGGAATTTTAAAATTAAACAGGGAAGGTGAGGAGGTAGTAATATCACACACTGGGCTGAGGAATGGCAGTTGGTGTTTAGATTTGATTCATTCGAGGAATTGGATTTGGTAAATCAAACAAGAGCGGCGCCTATACAATTAAAAGTAGGGTATTTGGCAGTGTTGTAGGACAGTGACCTAGGCCGTCAGGTACAATTCTTTAAAATTTGCATCTCATATAGATAGTGTGGTCAAAAGTATGTTCAGCACACTTGTCAGACCTTTGAGTATCAGAATTCAGACGTCATGTTGAGGTTATACAGTATATTGGTGAAACCTCTTCTGGAATACTGTGTCCAGTCTGGTCACCATGCCCGCTCATTCCATAGGCACACCACCCTCTGGGTGAAAAAGCTGCCCCTTAGGTCACTTTTAAATTTTTCCCCACTAACCTTAAAAATATGTCCACTAGTTTTGGACTCCCGTACCCTTAGAAAATACCTCGACTATTCACTTTCATATTATTGACCTTGATATTATTAAGCTGGAGAGGGTTCAGAAGAAATATTTCACAACTGGGAAGGAGGCCTTGAGATTGGTGTTGGCGTTACAACATTTCAGCATCTACATTGCCTATAACGTGTCTGAGACAAATCTCTGTACTGATCACAACATCTGAACATTTTTAGAGGAATTTAGGGAAAAAATCTTCCAGTCTACAAAGCCTTCCAACTTACATTCAATTCCAACTTACACAGATAACAGGACAAGAAACCGTACTTGCTGCCAAGTTGTCGAGAATAGGATGAAGAAAAACTGAGACGTTCTGTAGCAGAAGTAAACGGATTGAAATAGAATCGGGTTGTGAATGTTTGCATGCTTAGTGTCAATGCAACATATATGTATTGTAGTCTACAAAAACAGGAAGAATAAAGAGTTTAAAAGGAGGCCATCTTTGTATATCGGTGTTTTTTTTTCAAACGGAACGTTGTGACGGTGCTGTCACGTTAAAAAGGTTATTTTCTCTTGTTTTTTTTTAGGAGACGTCTTAGAGACAGAGATGCCGAACTGCCATCTGAAAATAGCTTAAGTAAATAACTGAGAAGGCCTTTAGGCTGGACTAAAACGTTGGTAACTATGGTAGGGCAGTGGCCAACTCCCCAGACCAGGTCTTCTCGTTTTGTTTTTGCTGCAGCATTCAGAAGCTGCTTGGGTTTCCAGAAGGGGTGGAAGTTTCACTATATGATCCCAGTTGCTATTCTCTCTGAAAACTCTCTGAAAGTTGCTTCTTCCTGGATTGGAGAACTGCACATAAGATTCTGTGTTTGAATTTATCTTTATGCCTGGGGTGTGTTTATGGGATGTTCCTTATTAGCGCAGTTAATTAGTAGAAGGCACTGTATCTATTGTTTGCATAGTTGTTCCAGAAGAGAAGCTCTCCCCAATTGTTCTTCTCTTTGATTGTGTTTTAATTGGAGCGTTTGAATGGATTGCATTTTGCTTAACATTGAGTGGGTTGACCAGTTGCAACATCTGGAACAAACAGTTTGCATCTACGTCGTAAAAAAGGAAACGTTAGTGTCCAGGCTGCCTTCTTAAAATATTTTGACGGAGTCAAAAGAGTCCCAGATATTGACTGGGAAAGCTATAGCTCGAGTTCATTAGATGGGTCGGTGTTTATCCAATGTGTGCAGGAGGGTTTCCTGACACAATATGTAGACAGGGCAACAAGAGGTGAGGCTATACTGGATTTGGTTCTAGGTAATGAACCAGGCCAGGTGTTAGACTTGGAGGTAGGTGAGCACTTCGGGAACAGTGACCACAACTCGGTGACTTTTACTCTAGTGATGGAGAGGGATAAGTGTGCACTGCAGGGCAACAGTTATAGCTGGGGGCAGGGAAATTATGATGCGGTGAGGCATGACTTAGGATGCGTGGATTGGAAAAATAGGCTTCAAGGGAAGAACACAAATGATATGTGGAGATTGTTCAAGGAACAGCTAATGGGTGTCCTTGATAAGTATGTACCATTCAGGCGGGGAGTAAAGGGTCTTGTGAGGGAGCCGTGATTTAATAAGGAATTGGAATTCCTTGTGAAAGGGAAGAGGGCGGCCTATGTAAAGATGAGGCGTGAAGATTCAGTTGAGGCGATTGAGAGTTATAAGGTAGCCAGGAAGGATCTAAAGAGAGAGCTAAGAGCAGCGAGAAGGGGACATGAAAAGTCCTTAGTTGGTAGTATTAGGGAAAATCCAAAGGCTTTCTATAGGTATGTCAGGAATAAAAGGATGACTAGGGTAGGTATCGGTCCAGTCAAGGATAGTAGTGGGAAGTTGTGTGTGGAGGCGGAGGAGATTGGTGAGACACTAAATCAATACTTTTCGTCAGTATTCATTCAGGAACAGGATACTGTTGCTGATGTGAATATTGAGTCACAAGTGATTAGAATGGATGGCCTTGAGGTACGTAGGGAAGAGGTCCGGGGAATACTGGAAAGGATGAAAATAGATAAGTCCCCTGGGCCTGATGGCATTTATCCTAGGATCCTGTGGGAAGCTAGGGAGGAGATAGCGGAGCCATTGGCCTTGATTTTTATGTCGTCGTTGTCTACGGGAATAGTGCCAGAAGACTGGAGGATAGCGAATGTGGTCCCCTTGTTCAAGAAGGGGAGCAGGGATAGCCCGAGTAACTATAGGCCAGTGAGTCTCACTTCTGTTGTGGGCAAAGTCTCAGAGAGAATTGTAAGGGATAGGATTTATGAACATCTGGATAGGAATAATGTGATCAAGGATAGTCAGCATGGTTTTGTGAAGGGCAGGTCGTGCCTCACAAAGCTTATTGATTCTTTGAGAATGTGACCAAGGAAGTGGACGAGGGTAAAGCAGTAGATGTGGTGTATATGGATTTTAGCAAGGCGTTCGATAAGATACCCCATGGCAGGGTAATGCAAAAACTACGGAGGTATGTCATTGTGGGTGCATTAGAGGTTTGGATTAGGAATTGGCTGGCTGGAAGGAGACAGAGGGTAGTAGTTGATGGTATAGGTTCATCTTGGAGCGCAGTTACTAGCGGTGTTCCACAAGGATCTGTTTTGGGACCACTGCTGTTTGTCATTTTTATAAATGACCTGGAGGAGGGGCTTGAAGGCTGGGTGAGCAAGTTTGCGGATGACACGAATCTCGGTGGAGTTGTGGACAGTGAAGAGGGATGTGGCAGGTTACAGCGGGATATAGATAAGTTGCAGAGCTGGGCAGTAAGGTGGCAAATGGAATTCAATGTAGCTAAGTGTGAAGTCATTTACTTTGGTAGGAGTAACAAAGAGATGGATTACTGGGCTAATGGTAGACTACTTGGTAGTGTGGATGAGCAGAGGGAACTTGGTGTCCATGTACACAGATCTTTGAAAGTTGCCACCCACGTAAATAGTGCTATGAAGAAGGCATATGGTGTACTGGCTCTTATTGGGAAAGGAATTGAGTTCCGGAGTCCTGTGGTCATGTTGCAGTTATATAAGACTCTGGTGCGGCCTCATCTGGAGCATTGTGTGCAGTTTGGGTCGCCATACTATAGGAAGGACGTGGAGGCATTGGAACGAGTGCAGAGTAGGTTTACCAGGATGTTGCCTGGCATGGTAGGAAGATCGTATGAGGAAAGGCTGAGGCACTTGGGGCTGTTTTCATTGGAGAAAAGAAGGTTTAGGGGAGATTTGATAGAGGTGTACAAGATGATTAGGGGTTTAGATAGAGTTGACAGTGAGAACCTTTTTCCGCGTATGGAGTCAGCTGTTACTAGGGGACACAGCTTTAAATTAAGGGGTGGTACGTATAGGACAGATGTTAGGGGTAGATTTTTTACTCAGCGGGTTGTGAGTTCATGGAATGCCCTGCCAGTAGCAGTGGTGGACTCTCCCTCTTTGTGGTCATTTAAGCGGGCATTGGACAAGCATATGCAGGTTATTGAGCTAGTGTAGGTTAGGTAGGCTTCGGTCGGCTCAACATCGAGGGCCGAAGGGCCTGTACTGCGCTGTATTTTTCTATGTTCTATGTTCTTTGAGTCTGACCATGTCCATAATACTTGTAGCTGAGGATATTCTGACTGACTCCTGTTATTGAAAAGTTAGTGGAGGCGCTGGACGTTGTGCTGTGAGCTACCTCAGACATTCAGGGAAACCTGGGGATTTGGTGACCCAACTCTGGATGGAGCATGGGGACTTAGTTACAGCATCTGGGTCTGTAACATGAACAACAAATGGAGCAGAGGCTGTAGAGAGGGGACGCTCTGAAACCATGGAGTGAGTGTGTGTGGGGAAAGGGGTCTGCTGGATCCACACCGGGTTTTCCAGGAACAACTTCCCAAGCTCCACTTAACCCAGGAGCAGAGTGTGAGGGGTCCCTGACTGAACAAGGAGCTGGTCACAAAGCGGTGTCGGATCCTTCAACACGACTGCAGCTTCATACCTGGGGGAGGATGGCGCTGCCAGTGGCTGTTAGGGTCACTGTTTCATTCAGCTTCTATGATCCAGAACTTTCCATGCTGGAGTGTTTGATATATTCATCATCTCCCAATATCTCAACATCAATGTCACCATTCGGTGACAGAGATTATATATTAAGGATGAGATGAATGCTTTCTCTCTCAGCAGAGAGGTGACGTATGTATCCATGTTTTCTCAATATAGCAGGATTTCCAGTGATGTACATGCCTGTGTGGGGTCCCCATGTCAATGAGGAGAGCTAGAGGAACTGAAGGAGCTCTCACTACATTAATGTTACAGTGTGCCCATGCACAGGACATCACGTTGGTGAATGCTCACTGTCCTGGCATTATCCAGCTGTGATGCCAAAGGGCAAGTGCTGAAAAATGGGATCAGAATAGTTGGGTGGTTGATTTTGACTGGCTCGGTGGTAATGGGTCCTAGCTATTCGTAAACATCTCAAACATTTGGTTAAATGAATCAATAGACAATAGACAATCGATGCAGGAGTAGGCCATTCAGCCCTTCGAGCCTGCACCGCCATTCAATATGATCATGGCTGATCATTCCCAATCAGTATCCTGTTCCAGCCTTATCTCCATAACCCTTGACTCCACTATCTTTAAGAGCTCTATCCAATTCTTTCTTAAATGAATCCAGAGACTGGGCCTCCACTGCCCTCTGGGGCAGAGCATTCCACACAGCCACCACTCTCTGGATGAAGTAGTTTCTCCTCATTTCTGTCCTAAATTGTCTACCCCGTATTTTTAAGTTGTGTCCTCTGGTTCGGCACTCCCCCATCAGCGGAAATATGTTTCCTCCTGCCAGAGTGTCCAATCCTTTCATAATCCTATACGTTTCAATCAGATCCCCTCTCAGTCTTCTAAACTCAAGTGTATACAAGCCCAGTCGCTTCAGTCTTTCCGTGAAAGGCAATCCTGCCATTCCAGGAATTGACCTCGTGAACCTACGCTGCACTCCCTCAATTGCCAGAATGTCTTTCCTCAAATTTGGAGACCAGAACTGTACACTGTACTCCAGGTGTGGTCTCACCAGGGCCCTGTACAGCTGCAGAAGCACCTCTTTGCTTCTATACTCAATTCCTCTTGTTATGAAGGCCAGCATGCTATTAGCCTTCTTCACGACCTGCTGTACCTGCATGCTTGCCTTCATTGACTGGTGGACAAGAACACCCAGATCTCTCTAAACAGCCCCTTTACCTAATTTGATACCATTGAGGTAGTAACCTGCCTTCCTGTTCTTGCCACCAAAGTGGATAACCAGGCATTTATCCACGTTAAACTGCATCTGCCATGCATCTGCCCACTCACCTAACTTGTCCAGGTCACCCTGTAATCTCCTAACATCCTCATCAGATTTCACCCTACCAACCAGCTTTGTATCATCAGCAAATTTGCTAATGTTATTGCTGATACCATCTTCTATATCATTTACATATATTGTAAAAAGCTGCGGTCCCAGCACGGATCCCTGCGGTACCCCACTGGTCACTGCCTGCTATTCCGAAATGGAGCCGTTAATCACTACCCTTTGTTTCCTATTAGCCAACCAATTCTCTATCCAATCTAGTACTTTGCCCCCAATACCGTGCGCCCTAATTTTACTAACTAACCTCTTGTGTGGGACTTTATCAAAAGCTTTCTGAAAGTCCAGGTACACTACATCCACTGGATCTCCCTCGTCCATCTTCCGAGTTACATCCTCAAAAAATTCAAGAAGATTAGTCAAGCATGATTTCCCCTTCATAAATCCATGCTGACTCTGTCCTATCCTGTTACTATTATCCAGATGTGCCGTAATTTCATCCTTTTTAATAGACTCCAGCATCTTTCCCACCACTGAGGTCAGAGTAACTGGTCTATAATTTCCTGTTTTCTCCCGCCCACCCTTCTGAAAAAGTGGCACAACATTTGCCGCACTCCAATCCTCAGGAACCGACCCCGATTCTATTGAACTCTGGAAAATAATCATCAGCGCATCCACGATTTCCCGAGCCACCTCCTTCAGTACCCTGGGATGCAGGCCATCAGGTCCCGGAGACCTATCAACCTTCAGACCTAACAGTCTCTCCAACACCAAATCCTTGCAAATATAAATTCCCTTAAGTTCAGGTCCTTCAGCCACTATTACCTCAGGGAGATTGCTTCTGTCTTCCCCAGTGAACACAGATCTGAAGTACCCATTTAATTCCTCTGCTATTTCTTTGTTCCCTGTTTCTGTCTTCAAGGGCCCAATTTTTGTCCTAACCATTTTTTGCCTTGGACATAGCTAAAAAAGCTTTTACTATCCTCCTTTATGTTCTTGGCCAGTTTACCTTCGTACCTCATTTTTTCTCTGCGTATTTCCTTCTTACTAATCCTCTGTTGTTCTTTAAAAGCTTCCCAGTCCTCCGTTTTCCCACTTATCTTGGCTAAGTTATACTTTTTCTCTTTTAACTTTATATGTTTCTTTACTTCCCTCGTCAGCCACGGCCGCCCATGTCTCCTCCTGGGATCCTTCTTCCTTTTAGGAATGAACTGATCCTGCAACTTCTGCATTATACACAGAAATATCCGCCATTGTTCCTCCACGGTCTTCCCTGTTAAGGTATTTCACGATTGAACTTTGGCCAGTTGCTCCCTCATAGCTCCATATTTCCCTTTATTCAACTGAAATATTGTCACTTCCGATTGTACCCACTCCCTCTCAAATTGCAGATTGAAGCTTATTGTATTATGGTCCATACTTCCCAATGGCTCCTTCACTTCGAGGTCACTGACCAATTCTGGTTCGTTACACAATACCAGATCCAGAATCGCCTAATCCCTGGTCGGCTCCAGCACCAGCTGCTCTAAAGATCCATCTCTGAGGCACTCCACAAAGTCTCTTTCTTGAGGCCCGATACCATCCTGATTCTCCCAGTCTACCTGCATGTTAACATCCCCCATAACAACTGTAGTAACATCTTTGCGACAAGCCAATTTCAGCTCCTGATTCAACTTACATCCGACATCCAGACTACTGTTTGGGGGCCTGTAGATGACTCCCATGAGGGTCTTTTTCCCCTTAGTGTTTCGAAGCTCTATCCACACTGACTCGACATGCCCTGACTCTAGGTCCCCCCGCGCAAGGGACTGATTATCCTCCCTTACCAACAAGGCCACCCCACCCCCTCTGCCCGTCAGCCTGTCCTTACGATAGCACGTGTAGCCTTGAATATTCATTTCCCAGGCCCTGTCCCCATGAAGCCACGTCTCAGTTATCCCCACAATATCTTATCTGCCAATTTCCAAAAGAGCCTCAAGCACATCCACCTTGTGTCTCATGCTTCGTGCATTCATATATAGAATTTTTAATTTGTTACTGCTCTCACCCTTCCCCTCAACCCTTATTTCACTCAACTTTACAGCATGATGCCTTTTCCAGTTTTCTGCCTCCTTGATACAGTTGTCTTTCTTGACTTCTCTTGTTCTAACTACCCCTTCAATTTCCTTTTTAAACATCCAGCTTGTCCCCTCCCCCCCCCGCTACTTAGTTTAAATGTAGCGGTGTTGCAGCAGAAAACCTGCCTGCCAGAATGCTGATCCCTGATCTATTAAGGTGCAAGTCGTCTCTCTTGTAGAATTTATGGTTACCATAAAATATACCCCAGTGATCCAAGAACTTGAAACCTTGCTTTCTGCTCCAGTTCCCCAACCACACGTTCAAGTCCATTATCTCCCGGTTTATGGCCACACTAGCCCGAGAAACTGGAAGCAAACTGCAGATAACCACCTTGGACGTCCTGCTTTTTAGCCTTCTTCCTAGTTCTCCGAAGTCTCGCTGTAGTATGTTCCTCCTCTTCTTCCCGACATCATTTGAGCCGACGTGTACCACCACCTCGGGCTCTTCACCCTCGTCGTTGAGGATGTCCTGCACTCTGTCCGCGATGTCTTTCACTCTAGCACCAGGAAGGCAACACACCATCCTTAAATCCGGTCTGCTGTCACAAAAACCTCGGTCAGTTCCTCTCACGATGGAGTCCCCTATTACCACGGCTCTGTGCGATGTCCGACTCTTCCGCTCTGCTTCTGTGGCAACTTTTGATTGACAAACATGGCTGCCTTGCGAACTGGCAGTGTCATTAGACTCTACTGTGTCCAAAAGCTTCAACTTGTTCCTGACAGGTACTTCTCCCGGCGTCTCTTGCACCTGTCTCCTCTCTGCCTTCCTCATCGTCTGCACTCTTCTGCTCTCTTCTGGCATGATTGATGTAATAACATCAATGAAGGTCTTGTCCAGAAAGATCTCGTTCTCTCGGATGAGCCTAAGATCTTCGAGTTCTTTCGTCAGTGCTGAATCAATTGCAATATATCTCAGTCTGCTGTAGGAGAAACGCATTGAGGAGATCCTCGGCCATGATGAGAACGTGGAGGCTCACTGTGTTGAATGACATACTCCTTTCCTGAGGTTTCTGTGCAATCTGTGGGAATGCTCTGTAAATGTTGACACAAGCTCTCAGATGTTAGGAAGGAGGCCTCTGCAGGGATCGACAGAACTGTGTTTCCCGTTCCCTTTTCCTATATCGAGGCTGGTGCCGGGTGTTCTGTCCGGGTTATCCTTTAAGACCTCGGAGCAGTTTAATACAATTCAGTGTCTTGCTTGGCTGTTTCAGAGACCATTGAAGAGTTTATCACATGTCTCTGTGTGTCTGGAGTCACTTTTAGGCCAGACCAAGAAAGCACGGGAGATTCACTTCCTGAAAGTACATTGGAGAAGCAAATTGGTGGTTACAATCGACATTGGCTTCACGGTCATTGTTACTGACACCAGATTTTAGACCTCGACATTTTATTAATTGCTTTTAACTTCCACCAGCTGCTAGAGCATTTGTTTGGTCTGGGTTAGTAATCCAGTGACATTTCCACAACAGCATCAGTTCCACATGGGGACCTATCGGAAACCAAACTGAGCAGGTAATTTTTGTGCTGCTTCACGGCTCTGTCAAAAAAACCTCCCACCCATTTGACTGTCGTAATGGAGTTGAGGGGGCCATATTGGTCATAATGTAATTATTTTCCTCTTAATAGACTTGTCATAATAATTTTCCACATTGTCAGATAGATGCCAGACTTGGAAATGGAATGAAATAGCTTCCCCAGGGACACGGCTTGTCGAACATTGCCTGTGTCGTACCTACTGTGTTCAGTTGTTTCTTCATGTCACATAGAGCGAATCAAACTGTTTGAAAACTGTCATCTGTGATTGTGTGGGCATCTTGACAAGGTGAGTTGAATCATAAACTCAACACTTCTGGCTGAGTATGGTGTAGATAGGAATCCTTGTCTATTGCCCTGATGTGCAGGGCTGTACATTATTTAGGATAGGGACGTGTGTATGACCCTGTCCTGCAGTGAGTTGATTAATCCATTTATGACTGGGTGTGGCAGGGATGCTGAGCTTCGATCTGATCTGTTCGTCTTGGGATCATTGCGTCCTCTCTATCACATGTTAGTTCTGCTGTTTGGAATGTAATCAGTCAAGTGTGGTCGCTTTAACAGGTTCTTATCAGTTTTAGGAGCACATGGTTCTGACCCTGACATATTTACCCACATGCGTCACTGAACCATAGTTCAGCTTGATGGTAATTGTAGACTGAGGGATTATCCAGGGCCAAAAGTTAGATTATAGTTTTATATAATTCTGCTTCTGTTGTTGCTGTGGTTTACAGCACCACATGGAATACACGGTTTGAGCTGCAATATCTCTCATACAGTTCTGCTGCCTGTTCCCCAGTTCACACCGAGATCCATTCATCCATCAGCCATGTACTCAGTGACCTACTCTGGTTTCTGATGTGGTACACGTCCAATTTTATATTCTCATTCCACTGAGGGTCTCTCCATGGTGTCACACTTACAGTTTGTCTCATTCCCGCTTTAATATATTCATCTGAATCCTTTCCCTTCCAGTATGTGCTACCTTCTGTGTTTAGAGTGAATACATCTCCCGCTGTTTCTCTCCCTAAGAGTAAGAGGTCTGTAGTGTCAGTGATGCCAGCCTTACATAGTTTCAGAACCAATGAATTTGTGCATCTTTTTTTATCTTGCACTTCCTGGTATATGGCACTCCAGGTTGGACAGAGGGTTTGAGCAATGTTGACGCTCATCTTTGAAAAACATAAATTGCTGGGGACGTTAAGCAGGTCTGGCAGCACCTGTGGAGTGAAAGTAGAGTTAATCATTGGTTCCAATGATCGTTCTTCAAGGCTCACAGATTCTTTTATTGTTCTGGTTTCAGATTTCCGGTATCAACAATCATTTGTTTAATTGAAAATGTGTTTTGTTCATTTCTGGAGAAACACAAGCAGATCCGCAGCATCTACAGAGACAGAGAAACAGAGTTAGCGTTTCAAGTCCAGTGTGACACTTCTTCAGAACGGAAAAGGATTGGAAAAAGGGCTTTTTAATCCCTTGTCAGAGGTAGTGGAAGTGTGATGGGAAACAGTGTGGAGGCGCAATGCCACTGACGAATGGACTTTTGTTTGTTGTAAAAGAGAATCAAATGTAAAATAAGTATACATTAGGTTGTAAAGGGGGGCATTGGGTTCCTTAATTGAGTGCAAGACAAACGATTCATAAACAGGGCAAGTTCAGTGGGAGACCAAGTGAAGGAATGTATGAAGACTTCAGAACAGCCATAAAGGCGTCATGCTGTGAAGTTATGGAATTGAATACCTACTCCTACAGGCTGTAACGTACCAAAGTGAAATGTGAGGTGTTACTCGAGCTGGGTTGTGCTTCATTTGAACATTGCAGCTGCCCAGGACTGAAATGTTAGTATGAGAGCAAGGTAGGTTATTGAAATGGGAAACAATGAGACGGTCAGGGCTCTTCCTACAGACAGAATGGGAATGTTCCTCAGTGCAGTCTCTGTTTGCTCTCCCCAATTTAAAGGAGACTGAATTGTGAGCAGCAATGACAGGAGATTGAATTGAAAGATTACAAGTGAAATGCTGCTTCTTCTGGAAGGTATGTGTTAGATTGTTAAGAAATGAGGAAAAAGTTTACGATCTTTTCAAATGTCCAACTGTATTTCCTATTATATATAGACTACATAGTTTCGCAACTTGGAGGGAGTAAGCACTACAGGTGCGAGAGGACAGAGTTAATAAACTTGGAGCTTGAGAAACACAGAAGACCAGACAGAATCAGAGGAGCAAAAAGGCAATATTTTGATATTGGACCTTTCGTCAGGACTGGTGAGGGGGAGGGGAGCCCAGAAATGGAGTGATGGGATATGGCAGGGCGAATGGTTGGCATGATGGTGGCGTATTCATGCAGGTATGAGGTTACTGTGCTTGGTCAGTGAAAGGGTGGAGCGGATATGTGAGTGAGAAGATGGGCAGGTGGGTCTGGTCAGGGAGAAGGGACGTGGGATAAGGCTGCGTGTGGAGGGATTTTGAAGCTTCTGCAGTCATTATTGAGGCTATTGGGCTATCAGCTTCAAAGGTAAACTCTCAGGTGGTGTTCCTCTGACTGTGGACAGGCTAAGGATGAGCATGTGCTGAAAATGTGTTGCTGGAAAAGCGCAACAGGTCAGGCAGCATCCAAGGAACAGAAGAATCGACGTTTCGGGCATAAGCCCTTCTTCAGGAATTCCTGAAGAAGGGCTGATGCCCGAAATGTCGACTCTCCTGTCCCTTGGATGCTGCCTGACCTGCTGCGCCTTTCCAGCAACACATTTTTCAGCTCTGATCTCCAGCATCTGCAGTCCTCACTTTCTCCTTAAGGATGACCATGTCCCCAGATGAGTTGGAGGGGGAATTAAAATGGAAGGTAACTGGAAAGTCGGGTTCGTTGTTGTGTTCAGAGCACTGGTGCTCCATACAGAGCCTGATCCTGCCCCAACAAGCACGTCTCCAACTCCCAATGTTGTCTCTTCTCTATCAGGGAGACCAAAGGGAGTTTCGGGGACATAGTCATGGAGCATCTGCTCTCTGCACGCTTTAACCAACCCTACATTCCAGTTGCCATTCATTTCAATTACTTGCTCACACCGCCCCCGCCCGCTCATCCAGCGACAGGTCCATCCTTGGCCTCCTCCACTGTCAGAGTGAGGCCAAATGGAAACTAGGGATCACAACCTGATCTTTCAGCTTGAGAGCTTACAGTTCACTGGTCTCAATATTGACTCACTGGCTTCAAAATCTCTCCACCCACAGCCTTATTTCATGTTCCCCTTCCGTGACCTGACCTAAGCTGTCCCTCTTCCTATTCGCATATCCACTGTACTCTTCCCACTGACCAATCACAATATCCCCTTACTTGCATCCCTTTTCGTCATCCCATCTACGCTTCCTTCAGCCCCACGCGCCTCTCTCTATTTACTTCCCAGCTCCCCTTCCCCGGCCCAGTCCTGATGAAGGCTTTCAGCCTGAAAAGTTGACTTTCCTGTTCCTAGGATGGTGTCTGATCTGCTCTGCTTTTTCAGCTTCATATGTATTGCTATATCGGCAGCAACATATTTTGTTGTGCATTTTATACATTTTATTTTATTTTATTTTAGCTGTTTACTGACAAGCGTATCTCAACATTCTCACTACAGGGTCAAGGAAACAGTCTCTTTGTCACGAATGTTCCTGTTTGCTTCGAAATGATTTCCTTTGTTTTCACCGTACTTTCAAGTCTGCTGTTCGCAATAGCATTGTAAATGTAACTCTTGTTATGCTGAAGCTTAATCACACCATGTCCAATGTACTTCAGAACTTCCTTGTTCTTATACTCCACACATCTATTCATAAACGTAAGGATCCATTAAGTCCTTCTATACAACAGTTTCAACTTGCTTGGCCATTTGTAATTTCCTGTCTTCTGTGTCCCTCTCTCCTTACATTTACCAGTCCTCCCACTCTCCAAAATTTCCAGAAAGCTCACCAGCAATGCCTCCACAATCACCTTTGGCATCTCTTTAGAACTTCGGGGTGTTCTCCAACTAGTCTCACTGATTGATCCAACTTCACCTTCCCAAGCTCCTTCTCCTTACTGGTGGTCGCTATACTCACCTCTACCCTCTGACTGTCTTGAAGTTCTAACATTTTGCTGGTGTCTTCCACCGTGAAGATTGTTACAATGTATTCAATTCCTCTGCCATTCCATTGCTTCTCATAACTATTCAAGCTTTATTTTTCAACATTCCTTTGTTTGTTCTTTACTCCCTGTCTTCTTTGTTATCTGTCTAAAAATCTGTTTCAACGTTCTTTTCCATTATTAAAAAGCATAATATCATATTTCACCCTCTGCTGCCATTTGCTGTTGTTAGTTATCCCTGCTGGAATTTATAGGCTGCGTAATCGTCTAGATTCCCATAAATCTTCACCACATTGTACGCATTTTCTTTTACTTTTGTGCTGTCCCTGTTTCGTTATCACGCACGGCTGCCTTGTCTTCCGCTGAATATCTTTATTCTTACTTTGGGATGAATTTCTGACGTGCTGCTGAATTATATCCAGAAACTCCTGTCATTGCTGCTTCACCATATTTCCGTGTTCAGCTCCCCTTTCAACTAACTCTGGCCAACGCCACCCTCCTGTCTTTTTAGTTACATTACTCAATTATAAGCCATCTCATCCAAAAGTGAGCAATAGATGTAAACTGAAAGAGGGACGTTTGAGACTTGGGACACGAAGAACGATTGGAGGATTTATTAACTGGATGGAAAGACAAAGACAGAGAGAATGAATATAGACGTGAAGATGTAAAAATAGAGACGTCTACATGATTGATAGAATTAGATGTGCTTCCCTATTTGGTTTAACAATTCCTGTGTGCAGTGGTCCATTATGCAGTATATGTGCAACAGATTAATCTGTTGAAATCCTGGATTTGATGCCAGAACATTTATCTCCTTCAATATGAGAGGCACCAACTGTTGACAGAACCCAGCATATGTTTCCTGGTAGAAAATGGATTAGATTAGATTAAATTACTTACAGTGTGGAAACAGGCCCTTCGGCCCAACAAGTCCACACCGACCCGCCGAAGCGCAACCCACCCATACCCCTACATCTACCCCTTGCCTAACACTACGGGCAATTTAGCATGGCCAATTCACCTGACCTGCACATCTTTGGACAGTGGGAGGAAACCGGAGCACCCGGAGGAAACCCGCGCAGACACGGGGAGAATGTGCAAACTCCACACAGTCAGTCGCCTGAGGCAGGAATTGAACCCGGGTCTCTGGCGCTGTGAGGCAGCAGTGCTAACCACTGTGCTACCGTGCCGCCCACAAACAAGTTGGAACACCAGAAGCAGGAATTTATAACAGCCATCCGATAAGAATGAAACATTAGATCAGGGAATGCCAGGAAGGGGCAGGAGGCAGACGGTACATTGAGAGAAGGGGAACAAAACCTCTCAGCTGAAGAGTAAATAACATACTAATATTTTATAAATTTTGTATATCACATGCATCATGTTTGTTAAGTATGTCTCTCTTGTTCATTCTGAATATGTTGCACACATATGAACAATCTTATCTATCTGCACACACGCACAGACACAGACACACACACACACACATACGCACGCACACACCAATGACTGTTCAGCCATTCTATTTGAAATGATTCTGTTTTGTTTACACTTTCATTTGCCATTCCTTCTTCCGAATAAATTATGTTTCTTTCACTGCATTTTATTTTATTCTGTTTGTCAAGAAGACATTGGGGACTGGTGGGGATGTCACTTTACTCCTCATCAGTCTCCACAGCCACTGTCTTCTATTCCTTTCTGTTTATTAACCCATGAAAAATACGTACTGTATCTGACCCCTGAATCCCAATAACCAGGTCAATTTTAAACAGGACACTTACTTTTGCGCTAAGGCTACAAAACATCTCAAAAGGATAATGCATACAAATTGTGCAATAAGATGTTTGCATCTTTACAAACAGATTATAGAATTGCCTTATGTAAACTATAAACAATTAACTGGTAAGAGCGGTGAGAGTAAAATCCAGGGAAATCCGTATTTCTTGTGTATGTTCGGGGCAGTTGTGCCCAGAAGCAGTTTTAATGTTGGAAGTTGTTGTGGTGGAGGACACTTCAGTGTAGTAACAACATCTCGATTGATGCTGTGTAATGATGACTATTCAGGCAGGTTACTATCCCATCCTCGCTATTGTTGGTATTCCTGGTGAGTCGATCTCTGCCCATTTACTAATTCTCTAACCCGTTGTGAATGTCATCATTTTCTCTGTAGTGTATATTTGGCAAAGATCCAAAATATTGTCTTCGCTTTCAATCACAATTTCCATTTCTATACCATGAATTTCATATCCCTCGCTTACAAGCATCTGAGGAGAAACTAAAGTATTCATAACCACCATTACCCCATTTTATCCTGAACTGATTTATATCTCAATATTCCGTCTACCACAAAACCTGCCCAATCCCACTCCCACCTTCACAATATCCCCAGTCTTCACTTCTGCCTCAACACTGTTTCTGAATAAACCATCATCCACATCTTTCCAGTTACAATTCTCTTCGGGCACCTCTTCTCGTTACATATATTTTGATCACAAACTTTTTCTTGCCTCGACTTGGATCTATGTGAGGTGCAAAGATTGAAGACAGTTTGATTCTAAAATAACTATCAGTATAACCTGTAACCTCAAACGAGGGAGAGGACTATGCTATCAGTGACCAGGAAGTGACCGTTTCATTGAACTGTCTTGATTCTAGAACTTTCTGACCAGGAGTTGGTGTCACGTCCATCATCTCCCAATTGCAGTGTTCTAATGTATTCACACAGTGACGGAATCAATCTCTGCCTGCTGCTGAGGGTAATACCTTCGTCCTGTCTCCATAATGGAAGGTCCGGAAAATCTTCTAGAAATAATATGGGACAGATTGACTGGTAAAAATAAGAACATGATTAGAATTAATAAAGTGAACTTTCTCAAAAACTAATTGAATTGAAGGTTGGCAAGTTACTGCACCAAATGAGTTCCATCCGAGTTTTCAGAGAAGTGGCATTGCAGCTAGTGAATGAGTTATAGAGACATACAGGACAGAAACAGACGCTTCGGTCCAACCAATCCATGCTCACTATTCCAATTCCAAACTAACTTAATCCCACCTGACCGCGCTTGGCCCATATCCGTACAAACCTTTCCTATTCGTGTACTTATCCAAATGTCTTTTAAACGTTGTAACGACAAGAAAGAAGTATTGATTACCCTCCAAATTTCTTTAGAATCTGCAATTTATCGTTCCTGCAGACTGGAAAGTAATTATTGTAATTCTAAATATTTAAAACCAGCGCGGGAGGGAAACGAAAAAAAAATGGGTACCATGATGTTAGGTCTGAGGAAAATATTAGAACTTTTTATGAGAAATTTTACAACTCGACGTTTGGGAAATCATGATGTGACTTAGTACAGTCAGCTTAGACTTAGAAACCGGAAATCATCGTTGAGAAACCTGTGGAGTTTGTGTTAGTTGATACATCCACAAGAGAGAAAGAGTGCGAGTGGTGTATTTGAATTTGCAGAATACATTTTTTACATTGTTGTTAACAAGTGAGCAAAGGAAGTTGGAGAACATTGGTAAGTTGCAGACGGGGTGATCTGGATATACCACATGGATTGAGAATTGGTCAGTGGAAGCAATACAGTGCTTCTTGCACTTTTATGGATTGAAGGCAGTTACTCATGTGATATCACAAGTTTCAGTGTTTGAACCACAACAATTTGCAAGGCATAGAAATGATTTGGCTATGAGAAATAAACAGAATGCATCTCATTTTGTATTGATTAAATCGTACAAGTTTGAGAAATGTTGTTTTTCAAAAGGACCTGAATGTCCTTGATCATGAGTCACCAAAAATAGCACATCCAAGGCCGTAAGTATTGGCATCTTATATTGTATGCTGCCCTTCATTGTCATATGATTTATGTGCAAAACTAAAGCCGTCTTCCCGTATTTGTAGGGCCTTGATTAGAGATTATTTGGGGCACTGTGTAGAGGTGTGATCTTCTTTATAAGGCACGATGTCATTAACACAGACACTACTGAAGTAAGTATTAGCAGTCTAATCCATGAGATGATGACTCCATGAGGAGACAGTGATGGAACTGAGTATTTAATCTGTCGTGCTAGGAGACAAAGAGGGATGATTGCGCTGAAACGTGAGGATTAGCGACGATCACATATTTCTGAAAGAGACACTGTTAGGGTGAGAAATGATTAATTTATTAGATTTATTGTCACATGTGCCTAAGTCCAGTGAAAGCTTTATTTATGAGCAGTACAGGCAGATGACAGTAAGCAAGGACGCACAGATCATAGGGTGAAAAATAAATGTGGACATAGTAAGGCGTGCAGGTTACAATGCGCAGAACATTCAAAAAACATGATCAACATGAACAAGATCTTTATTATTTGGAGTTACAGAGTCCATTCATCAGTCTAATATAGCATCCCTGATACTTTATGTGCCTGAATGATCTTTCCCCACATTAATGTGCCATCGGCATGAGGTCCTACAAGAAAAAGCTAGGGAGTTAGGAACCAACTTAACAAAGTAGGACCTCGGAGGATTGCTACATTGTCAAGTACTAGTCAGTGTAGGAATGACTAAATAATCAGGAAGAATGTGTGGCTTGAGAGATGGTGCAGGAGGGAGGGGTTCCGATTTTTGGGATATTGGGACCGGTTCTGGGGGAGGTGAGACTATTACAAATTGGATGGTCTACATCTGGATAGGACTGGAGCCAATGTTCGATGGAGTGCATTTGCAAACGCTGTTGGGAAGGGTTTAAACTAATGTGGCAGGGGATCGGGTAAAAAATCTGTTTAGTGAAATGAAAGGAGGTAGAAACTAAAGCCTAAGTAACTCGATAATGAATTCAACATGACTGAGGGGAAGAGGAGGCAGGAAGCGGAGGATAAACACAGAGGGACTTGTCGTTTTAATGCAAGAACGTAAGGCAGGTGAACGTAGGGCTTGGAATAGTACCTGGGAATATAATGTTATTGTTGTTACTGAACTTGGTTGAGGGAATGGCGTGATTGACAACTAAATATCCCAGGACATTAATGCTTCAGGCGGGGTAGAGAAGAAGGTAAAAGGGGTGGATGACAAGCATCACTGGTCAAAGAAGATATCACAGCAGTGCTGACGGAGTGCCCCATGGAAGATTCGAGCAGTGAGGCAATATGGGCAGAGCTCAGAAAGAGAAAGGGCGCAGTAACAATGCTGGGATTGTACTACAGGCCTCCCAACACCGATCAAAGTACAAATGTGTAGATAGATCACAGAAAGATGTGGGAGCAACAGGATGGTGGTGATAGGAGATTTTAAGTTTCCTAAAATTGACTGGGATTCACTTAGTGTTAGAGGTCTAGTTGGAGCAGAATTTGTAGGACCATCCAGGAGCGTTTTCTAGAGCAGTGTAGAAACAGTTCAACTCTGGAATCGGCCATGCCAGACCTGGTGTTGGGAAATGAGCCCGTCCAGGCAGTGGAAGTTACAGTGGGGGATTACTTTGGGAATAATGATCACAATTCTTTTAGTTTTACAATATTCATGGAGAAAGATGAGAGTGGTCCTAAATGAAGAGTGCTAAACTGGTGGAAGGCCAACTATAGCAAAATTCGGCAAGAGCTGGGGAACGAGGATTAGGACCAGCTGTTTGAAGGGAAATCCGCAAATGATAGGTGGAAGGCTTTTGAGGAGAGGTTAATTAGTGTTCAGGAGAGATATGTTCCTGTGAAAATTATGGATAGAAATGGCAAGGATAGGAAACCATAGATGACAAGTGATATTGTGACACTAACTAAAAGGAAAAAGAATGAGTACATAATATCTAGGTGAACGAAGATATACGAGGCCTAGGATGGATATTGTGAATGTAGGACCAATCTGAAGTGAGGAATTAAGAGGTCGAAAAGGGGTCATGAGATATCCTTAGCCAGCAGGATTAAGGAAAACCTTAAAGCATTTTGGTCACATAAAACGCGAAAGAGGGTAGCTAGAGAAAGGGCCCACTCATGGACAAAACAGGAAAGATATGCTTGGAGGCAGAGAAATCGGGAGAGATTCTTAATGAGTACTTTGCATCGATATTCACCAAGGAGAGGGGCTGGGTGGATGTTGAGGTTAGGGATAGATCGTTGATTACTCTTTGTCAAGTCTGCATCAGGAGGGAGGAAGTGGTGTGTTTTCCAAAAGACATCAAGAAAGACAAGTCCCCAGGTCTGGATGGGATCTTCCCAAGGTTACTGAGGGAAGCGAGAGAGGAAATAGCTGAGGCTTTCACGGATATTGTTGCAGCGTCCTTGAACACGGGGGAGGTCCCTGGGGAATGGACAATTTCTAATGGTGTCTCCTTGTTTAAGGAAAAATCCAGGAAATTACAGACCTGTGATCCTGACGTCAGTGGTAGGGATGCTACTGGAGAAGATACTGAGGGATAGGATATATACCCATTCAGAATACAATGACTTCTCCGTGCGAGGTAGCATGGTTTTCTGCAGGTATGGTAATGGCTTACAAACTTAATAGAATTGTTTGAAGAGGTGACAATGTTGATTGATGAGGGAAGGGATATAGATGTCATACAGATGGACTTTAGTAAGGCATTCGATAAATTTCTCCATGGTAAATTGAAGAAGAAGGTGAAGTTGCATGCGTGTTCTAGCTAGATGGATAGAAAACTGGTTAGGAAACAGGAGACAGAGAGTAACAATGGAAGGGAGGTTATCAAAATGGAGATCTGTGACCAGTAGTGTCCCACAGGGGCCCTTGCTGCGACATTGGTTTTTGTGGTAGACATAAATGATTTGGAGGAAGGTGTAGCTTGTTTCATTAGCAAGTTTTCAGATGACACTAAGATTGGTGGAGGAGCAGACAGTGAAGGGGACTGTCCGAGAATACAGCAGAATATAGATAGATTGGGGAGATGGGCAGAGAAATGACAGATGGAGTTCAATTTGGACAAATGTGAGGCGATGCATTTTGTCCGATCCAATCCAAGAGCAAACTATACAGTAAATAGTAAAGTATTGGGGAAAATTGATGTACAGAGACATCTAGGTGTTCAGGTCCATTGTTCCCATTGAAGGTGGCAAGGCAGATCAGTAGAGTGGTGAAGAAGGTGTTCGGCATGGTTTCCTTCATTGGATCGGGTACTGAATATAAGAGTTTGCAGGTCGTGTTACAGTTGTATAAGACTATAGTTCAGCCACATTTGGAATACTGCATACGGTCTGGTCGCCACACTAGCAAAACGATGTGGATGCTTTGGAGAGAGTGCAGAGGAGGTTCACCAGTATGTTGCCTGGTATGTAGGGTGCCAGCCATGAAGAAAGATTGAACAAATAAGGATTATTTTCATTAGATAGACGGTGGTTGAGGGGGATCCTGATCCTTGGATGGCGAGGCATATTGAGGATCTGGTAAGGACATTAAAGAAGGCATACATTGGGTTTAAGATATTGGGCTTAAGTGAATCCTTAGATGACTACACAAAGTGTAGAAGCACCCTTAAGAGGGGAATCTGAAGCCTGAAAAAAGGACATGACATGGATCGCTCAGAAAAGGTGAAAGATAATCCCAAGAGGTTCTCTAGTCATATTAAGAGTAGAAGCATGATTCAGGATAGAATAGGTCCCCTTACTGATGAGCATGGCTGTCCTTGTGTGTGTGTGTTTGTGGGGGGTATTGTTTAATGAATATTTCTCCTCCATGTTTAATCAGGAGCAAATGATGCATACTAAGGAAATAAGGAAAACAAGTGGGAATGTTTTGCTCTGCATGCATATTACTAGAGTGGAGGCATTTTCTACCTTAAAGCACAATAGGGTGAATAAATCCCCTGGGCAAGAATATGTCCATTGTCGGATGTTATGGGAGGCTAGGAAAGAAATTGCACAGGCCCTTGCACAGATTTTTGCTTCATCGTTTGCCACTGGAGTGGTTCCATTGTTTAAGAAAGGTAGCAAAGACAAACCAGGGAGCTCTTAGTCAGTGAGTGGAACATCAGTGTTAGGCAAGTTGTTGGAGATGATAATGAGAGACAGGATGAACTAACATTTGGAAATTCAAGGTCTGATTAGAAATAGTCAGCATGGATTAGTGTGCAGGAAATCATGTCTGAAAAATCTTTTAAATTGTTTCAAAGAGATAACCGTGAGAATACATATGGGAAGGATAATGGATTATCTATATATGGACTTTAGTAAGACGATTGACAAGGTCCCATACGGCAGGTTAGTCGGTGAGTTTAGGTGATTTGCGATCCAGAGAGAGCTAGCTAATTGGATTCAAAATTGGCTCAATGGTAAGAAGCAGAGGGTGATGGTTGAAGATTGTTTCTCCGACTGGAGGTCTATAATTAGTGCCACTGGTGTCAGTGCTGAGAACTTTGTTATTTGTTATTTACATAAATGTTCTGCATGTGAATATACAATGCATGATGAGGGCCATAAGACATTGGAACAGAAATTGAAATATTCAGCCCATCGAGTCTGCTCCACTATTCAGTCATGGTTCATAATTTTCTTAACACCATTCTTCTGCTTTCTCGCCATAATCCTTGATCCCCTTGACAATCAAAAACCTGTCCATCTCAGTCTTATATATACTCAGTAACCTGGCCTCCACAGCCTTCTGTGGCACTGAATTCCATGGATTCCCCACTCTCTGGCTGAAGAAGTTTCTCTTTATCTCCGTTCTAAAAGCTGTTCCATTTACTTTGAGGCTGTGCCCTCGGGTACTGGTCTATTTTACCAATGGAAATATCTTCACAACATCTATTCTGTCCAGACTATTCAGTATATTTCAATTAGATCTCCTCTCATCCTTTTAAAATCCATTAAGTAAAGATCCAGAGTCCTCAAAGTTTCCTCATGTGTCAAGCTTTTCATTCCTGGGACCATTCTCGTGAAACTCCTCTGAGCACATTCCAAGGCCAGTATAAATCTTCTGAGATAAGGGGCCCAAAACTGCACAACATACTCCAAGTACTCCCAAGAAGTTTACTACATTTATGGATGATACCATTAGGAGGTATCGTTGATAGCGATGAACATTATCAGAAATAATAGAGGGATTTTAATCTGATGGGGAAGTGAGCTGAGGATTGGCAACTGCAATTAAATACAGATAAGGCGGAGGTGTTACACTTTGGAAAGTAAAACAAAGATAGGAGTTATACAGTAAATGGTTAGGTTCTGGGGAGTGTTGTGGAACAGAGGGACCTCGGATCACAAGTCCATATTTCACGGGAAGAGGCGTCACGGGTAGAAAGGGCGGTAAAGAGGGCGTTTAGCATGCCGGCCTTCAACTATCAAAGCATTGAATATAGGAGTTGGGACATTATGCTATCTTTCTGTAAGTCGTTGGTGAGGCCACTTCGAGCATTGTGTACAGGTTTGGTCATCCTGTTAACCTGAAACGAGTGCAAAGAAGTTTGACAAGAATGTTGTCAGGACTAATAGGCCAGCGTTATAAGGAGGGGTGGGTCAGGTTCGGATATCATTCCTTGGAATGTAGGAGAATGAGGGGGTGTTTTTATGGAGATGCATAATATTACGCGGACCATAGATAGGGTGAATGCATCGAGTCATTTTCCCAGAGATTACAGACTGAAAACTACAGGGCATTCTTTTATGTGAGGGGGTAAGATTTAAGAAGGACCGGAGGGCCAGCTTCATTATGCAGAGAATGGTTTTGAAATGTAATGGGCTGCCAGAAAAAGTGGTTTAGGCAGGTACAATAGCAACATGTAAAACAAATGAATTGATACATAGATTGGAAGGGTTGAGAGTGATATGGTTCAAATGTGGGTAATTGGAATTAGTTGAGTGGGCAGCATGGTCAGCACAGACCAGTTTGGGCTGCAGGGCCAGTTCCCATGCTCGATCACTCTATGATTCAATGACACGCCAATCAAGTCAGTGACACAGTGTCACTCCGGCTTATACCAGCCCACACCATGTCACTGTCAGGGGGACACTCCGGGCTACACCAGCCCACACCATGTCACTGTCAGGGGGACACTCCGGGCTACACCAGCCCACACCATGTCACTGTCAGGGGGACACTCCGGGCTACACCAGCCCACACCATGTCACTGTCAGGGGGACACTCCGGGCTACACCAGCCCACACCATGTCACTGTCAAGGGAACACTCTGGGCTATACCATCCCACACAATATTACTCTCGTGGATAGAGCAGCCCACATCATCTCGCCATGCAGTGACTTCTATCATTTGATTGTCAAAGTTGCAGATCTTATCCACCTGCTTGGTAATGTTCTCTAGGACGTCAGTAATCCCCATCATACACTTGCCCTTTACTATGTAGCAAGCCCGAACCTCTTTGCCGTTTAGGTAGTCGAGGATATACCGGTTTTGCTGAGGGGATAGACGTAATTCTAAGAGCATATCCTTACTTCCTGCTAAGTCCAAACGGTCTCCTTGCCCAAGCGGGTTAGACCATAAATAAGATAGTTTCAATTTGGATGGCTAATAATTCCTGCAGATCCTCCTCAGGAAAACGTGCTGAGAAATGTGTAAGCCAGAAACGGGACTTTACTGTTACCCAAAGAAATACCACCCCTCCAATGCGTGCAGAATACAGGTCAAACTGAACGTTTAGTAGGGAAACCCCAGCCCCATTCCCACGTAGTTGGGCAGGGAACAGTAGTTATGAAAACTGCCCTATCAGCTACAGCACAGGAATTACCTATTTCATTAAGAACAATGAAGTTAGTCACTTTGCCTTGGCTGACAAAAATAATATCCAGGTTTAGTTTAGATAATGGAGGGGCTTCCCAATATGAAGCAGGCCTGTTATTGTGACAACCCTGAAAGTATAGTTAGTCCATAGCTGCAAAATATGGTCGCACTGGGCTCTTAGGGTGAAAGCAATTCAATAAAAAAGTGATGGGTCTTTCAGTAAGAGATGTGATTACTGTCCCAGATTGGTTCATTCCACCCCACAATTGAGAAGATGGAGGTGCTGTTAGGGGTCTCATAGTAAGGTGTGTGCCATTAAATACCATAAAGAGCCTGAATATCCACAATAATAGAGACACACTCCTCCAGTAGGCATATGCATGAGATGTGAGGCGCCACAGGGAAACAGTAGTAGTTCGTACATTGGACAAAGGCACATGGAATAAACAGTCACATTCACTTAAGTGCTTCCACATCCTGTACAGTTGTAACAAATTCGATAGGCTTCCCCGGATTTATTATAGGAATTCTACAAGTTAGCAGGTGGGGATAAGTAATAATCAAAGGAAAGATTATATCCGATAAATGCCTAACAGGTATTCCATACTCTGTATTTGGGATTCAGGAGGGGGAAAGGGGTCAAAGAGTCCTTTGCTGATGTGAGGACGTAATGCACCACTTCATGCTGGCTGAATATTTGATGATGACTTTGCAAAAGCAAATTGTTAGTGAAGGACAACATCTCCCCCTTTCTCATTTGCGACGTGCCGATTTAGGCCTCTTGGAGTAGAGGCAACGCTTACCAGAAACACCGAAAGCACAACTGAAATCAAACTGGCTCAAAACACCTTGACAGGGTAAAGCCCAATGAACTTTTTGATCTTCTTGGTGCAGTTGACCATTGCGGCAGTCATTCTTGGTAACATTCCCTACATCAAAGGAATCAGTTTCTCGGGCACGTAAGGACATATTTTCAGCTTAAACGGTACACAGTTTCTGGTTGTTCAGGATCACACAGGTAAACAGCCCCCTCTTCAGCACTAATGCAGGCGACAACGAGTCCACATAACAGGGTAAGTTCGATCTTCATCTTAATGGTCGTTCTGCATTGATGTCAAACATTAGAAGAATTACGATTCGAAACATGCAGCTATATCATAGTAGTCTGGTTTGTTATCGACTGATTCCGGTTCGTTTTCCAGTTCCCCATCGTCTCCATTTCCATCATCATCACCACCACAGCCACCACCCCCACCCCCCCCCACCCCGGAATGGCCTCATCAATTGACCTTGGAGTGATGAAGGTGAACCCAGGCGGAATGCACGGTGACCTTTACAGCAGTCAGGCTGGTGTGGAGACCCTGGAAGGGCCCTTGCCATTGAGGTTGGTGGCTGCAGCTTGTCCAAATCATGATGAGAATAAAAGAGTTGGAAATTCAATAACTGGGATATTGTTGAGGGAGGAGAGCAGCACCGACGTTAGACTGAAGATCTCCCAAACCTTTGGTCAAAGAAAGAACACAGGAGGACATATCCTCAGTCACGTGTTTGAAATGAATACGGGAGGAGGCATCATTCCAATGTAAGAGGACAGCTCGACTTCGGATGGTTTCGGCTGGGGACAAGCAAGGGTTCCCCACAGGAGTTTACTGTAGGTGGAACAATACCAGAGGCACCAACCTCACCCAGGAAAGACCTGTCTCAGAAGTCCATTTGGTAAGTTTAGTTTTCAGAATCTGGTCACCAGGCTCCACGAGCCCTGCAGCCTGTGATCAATAAGCACAATGAAGTTGGTGGTGGATCCCAAAATGAGAGCATAATTCCTCATTAATATCTACAATAAAATGGGGGGCATTGTCAGAATGTAGACAAAAGCAAATACCAAAGCAGGTAATAATCTCCTTGAGTAAAATATTTACAACAATTTTAGCAGTAACGTTGGAAGTGAGGTAAGCTTCAACCCACCAAGGAAAAAAAATTAACAATGGCCAAAACATACTTATAGTGCTGACAACTTTGCAACTCAATGAAGTCTTTAAACATCTTTTGCAGTTGGCATTAGTTTGTCAGAGGTCGACTCACACTTGTCAGAGAGCATAGAACATAGAACGTACAGCACAGAACAGTCCCTTTGACCCACGATGTTGTGCCGAGATTTAATCCTAATGTAGAATATAGTAACAACCTATGCACCCCTCAACTCACTGCTATGCATGTGCATGTCCAGCAGTCGCTTAAATGTCCCCAATGACTCTGCTTCAACCACTACCACTGGTAACGCATTCCATGCATTCACAATGTGTAAAAAAAAAACCTCTGACATCTCCTTATACCTTCCTCCTAATATTTTCAAACTATGAGTGGTAATACCAGTCATTCCTACCGTGGGGAAAGTTCTCTGGCTATTGACTATCAGTTCCTCTCATTATTTTGTACACCTCTGTCTGGTCACCTCTCTTCCTCCTTCTCTCCAGAGAGAAACGTCCGAGCCTATTCAACCATTCTTTATAAAGCAAGCCCTCCAGTTACCATCCTGGTAACCTTCTTTGCACCCTCTTCCAAGCACCTGTATCTTTCCCATAGTAGGACGATCAGAACTGGACACAACATTCCAAGTATTGCCTCACCAGGGACTTGTAGAGCTGCAGCAAAACCTCATGGCTCTTAAGCTCTATCTCGCTGTTAATGAACGCCAAAATACCATATTCTTTCTTAACAACCCTATCCACTTGTGTGGCAACTTTGAGGAATATATGTACTTGCACACCAAGATCCCTCTGTTGCTCCATACTGCCAAGAATCCTGTCTTTAATCCTATATTCAACATTCGAGTTCCATTATTCAAAATGCATCACCTCGCATTTATCCAGGTTGAACTCAATCTGCCATTTCTCAGCCCAGCTCTGCATTCTGTCAGGCTGCAGCCTGCATTATCCTCTATATTATCAACGACACCTCCAAACTTTGTGTCATCTGCAAATTTACAAACTCACCCCTCAACCTCCTCATCCAAGTCAGTTATAAATACTACAAGGAGCAGAGGCCCAAGTACAGAGCCCTGCGAGACCCCACTGAACACTGTTGTCCAGGCAGAATACATTCCATCTACAGCCACTCTCTGCTGTCTGTCAGCCAGCCAATTCTGTATATACCTGTTTAATGCCTGGAAACAGAGTGTTGATGGAGGGTTGTCTGTGTATGTCTGATTAATGGTTGGTGGTCGGGTGGTGGTGCAGGGTTAGTGTGTGTTTTCTGTACATATCTGTTTAATGACTGGAGACTGACTGGTGGTGGTCGAAGGTTGTGTGTGTATTTCTGTGCATATCTGCTCAATGGAAAGAGAATAGGGTGGTGGTGGAGGGTTGTGTGTGTGTGTTTCTGTGTATCTCTGTTTAATGAAAGCAGATAGGGTTATCGTGGAGGGGTGTGTGAGATTCTGTGTTTATCTATTTAAGGGCTGGAGACAGGGTGGTGGTAGAGGGTTGTGCGTGTGTATTTCTGTGTATATCTGCTCAATGGCAGGACAACAGGGTGGTGGTAGAGGGTTGTGTGTGTGTTTCTGTGTATATGTGCCTAACGCCAGGAGAAGGGTGGTGGTGTGTGTTTCTGTGTATATCTGTTAAACGGCAGGAGACAGGGTGGTAATGGACGGTTGTCTGTGTCTTTCTGCATATATCTGCTTAATGTCAGCAGGCACGTTGTTCATGGAATATTGTGTGTGTTTCTGCATGTATCTATTTAATGGCAGGAGACAGGGTGGTGGTGGAGGGTTGTGCCTGTATGTGCGTTTTTGTGTATATCTGTTTAAGGGCAGTAGGCAGGGTGTTCGTGGAAGGTTGTGTGTGTGTGTTTCCGTGTATAACTATTTGATGACAGGAGACAGGGTGGTGAAGGAGGTTTTAGTGAGTGTGCGTGTGTGTTTCTGTGCATATGTGCTTAATGGCACGAGACAGTTTGATGTGTGTGTGTGTCATTGTCTGTGTGTTTTTTTGTTGTGTGTATGTTTCTGCATATATCTATTTCATGGCAGGAGACAGGGTGTTGTTGGAGGGTAGAGTGTCTGTGTCTGTGTGCTTACTGGCAGGAGACAGGGTGGTGGTGGAGGGTTGTGTATGTATGTGTGTTTCTGTGTATATCTGTTTAAGGTCAGTAGGCAGGGTGTTCGTTGAAGGCTGTATGTGTGTTTCTGTGTATATCTGTTCACTGGCAGGAGAGAGAGTGTGGTGGTCGAGGGTGGTATATGTGTTTCTGTGTATATCTGTTTAATTGCAGGAGACAGGCTGGTGGTGGAGGGTGGTATGTGTTTGTTTCTGATTATATCTGTTTCATGGCAGGAGGCATGGTGGCGGTTGAAGGTTGTGCGTGTGTTTCTGTGTATATCTGCTTAATGGCAGGCAACAAGATGTTCTTCGGGGGTATTGTGTCTGTGTGTGCGTTTCTGTGTATATCTGTTTAATGGCAGAAAACAATGTGGTAGCTAACAGTTGTGTGTTTGTGTATTTCAACGTTTAGCTGTTTAATGGAAGGAGAAAGGGTTGTGGTGGAAGTTTGTCTGTGTGTTTTTCTGTGCATGTCTGTTTAAAGGCAGTAGACAGGGTGATGGTGTTGAGATGTGTTTGTGGCTCTGTTTATATCTGCTTAATCGCCAGAGAGTGTGTGATGGTGGAGGGTTGTGTGTGTGTGTTTGTATGTATATCTGATTAATGGCAGCAAACAGGGTGGTGGTGGAGGGTTCTGTATATGTGTGTGCGTTTATATGTATATCTGTTTAGTGGCAAGAGACAGGGCGGTGGTGGAGTGTAGTGTGCGTGTATGTGTGTATATCTACTTAATGGCATGAAATAAGATGGTGGTGCAGGGTTGTGTGTGTGCTTCTGCATACATCGGTTTAATGTCGGGTGACAGGGTGGTAGTGGAGGGTTGAGTGTGTGTGTTTCTGTAGATATCTATTGAATTTCAGGATACAGGGATGTGGTAGAGGTTTGTGTGTGTTTCTGTGTACATGTGATCAACGGTAGAAAACAACTTGTTGGTGTAGTGTCGTGTGTGTGTTTCTGTGTATCGCTGTTTAATGGCAGGAGACAGGATGGTAGTGAAAGGTCGTGTGTGTTTCTGTGTATAATTGATTTATGGCAGCAAGCAGAGTAGTGGTGGAGGGTTCTCTATGTGTATGTTTCTGTATATACCTGTTTAATTGCAGGAGACCGGCTGTTGGTGGAGGATGGTATGTCTTTTTTTCTGAGTACGTCTGTTTCATGGCAGGAGACATGGTGGCGGTTGATGGTTGTGCCTGTGTATCTGTGTATATCTGCATAATGGCAGAAAACAAAGTGGTGGTGTACGGTGGTGTGTGTATTTCTATGTATATCTGTTTAATGGCAGGAGACAGGGTTGTGGTGGAGGGTGGTGTGTGTGTGTTTTTGTGGATATCTGTTTAATGAAAGGAGACAGTGTGGTGGTGGAGGCTTGTCTGGATATTTCTGTAAACATCTGTTTAATTGCAGCAGACAGGGTGGTTTTGGAGGAATGGGTGTGCGTGTTTTTGTGTATATCTGTTAGACAGGAAACCGGGTGGTGATGGAGAGTTGTCTGTATGTTTCTGTAAATATATGTTTAATTACTAAATGACAGTAAACAAATTGCTGTTCAAGGGGTGTGTGTGTATGTGTGTGTGTGTAATGGCAGGAGACAGGGTGTTGGTGTCGAGCTGGGTGAGTTTCTGTTTAATCACCGGAGAGTGTGTGAGAGGGGAGGTGTGTGTGTGTGTGTGTGATTGGGGAGGTGTGAGGTGTGAGTGTGATTGGGGAAGTGTGAGGTGTGAGTGTGATTGGGGAGGTGTGAGTGAGTGAGAATGTGTGAGTGTGTGAGTGTGTATCTGATTAATGGCAGCAAACGGGTTGGTGGTGGAGGGTTCTGTATGTGTGTGTGTTTCTGTGTATATCTGTTTCAGGGCAGGAGACAGGCTGGTGGTCGATGGTTTTCTGTGCGTATTTCTGTGTATATCGGCTCATTGGCAGGAGAACAGCGTGGTGGTGGAGGGCTGTGTGTGTGTTTCTGTGCATATCTGTTTAATGCCAGGAGACAGAGTGGTGATGTAGGGTTGTTTGTGCATGTTTCTGTGTCTATTCGTTTAATAGTAGGAGACAGGGTGGTGATGGAGGGTTGTGGGTGTATTTCTGTGTGTACCTGTTTAATGGCGAAGGCAGGGTGTTCGTGGAGTGTTGTGTGCGTGTTTCTGTATACATCTATTTAATGGCTGTGCACAGAGTGGTGGTGGAGGGTAGTGTGTGTGAGTGTTTCCGTGTATAACTGTTTAATAGAGAAAGTGAGGACTGCAGATGCTGGAGATCAGAGCTGAAATGTGTTGCTGGAGAAGCGCAGCAGGTCAGGCAGCATCCAAGGAACAGGAGAATCGACGTTTCGAGCATGAGCAGCAATCAATTTATTGAAGAAGGGCTCATGCCCGAAACATCGATTCTCCTGCTCCTTGGATGCTGCCTGACCTGCTGCGCTTTTCCAGCAACACATTTTCAGCTACAACTGTTTAATGACAAGAGACAGGGTGGTGCTGGAAATTAGTGTGTATATTTCTGTATGTATCTGTTTAATTGCAGGACACAGTGGTGGAGGAGGGTGGTATCTGTGTGTGTTTCTGTGTATATCTATTTAATGGCAAGAGACAGTGTGGTGGTAGAATGTAGAGTGTCTGTGTTTCTGTGTCTATGTGGTTACTGGCAGGAGACAGGATGGTGGCGGAGGGTTGTTATGTATGAGCGTTTCTGTGAATATCTGTTTAAAGGCAGTAGGCAGGGTCTTCGTGGAAGGTTGTGTGTGTGTTTCTGTGTATATCTGTGTAATGGCAGGAGTCAGGGTGGTGGTCAAGAGTTTGTGTTTGTTTGTTTCTGTGTATATCTATTTAATGACAGGAGACAGGGTGATGGTTCGAGGATTGTGGGTGCATTTCTGTGTATATCTACTCAATGGCAGAGTTCAGGGTGATGGAGTCGAGATGTGTGTGTCTGTTTATACCTGCGTATTAATCCCCTTCTTCAGCTCCCTCCTGGCTATCCTGTATTCCTCCAAAGCTCTGTCTGAACCTTGTTTCCTCAGCCTTATGTAAGCCTCCTTCTTCCTCTTTACAAGACATTCAACCTCCCTCATCAACCAAAGTTCCCTCACACGACCATCTCTTTCCTGCCTGACAAGTACATACAAATCAAGGACACGTCGTATCTGTTCCTTGAAAAAGTTCCACATTTCAATGACATCCTTCCCTGACATCCTATGCGCCCAACTTATGCTCCTCAGATCCTATCTTGCAGCATCGTATTTACCCTTCCCCCAATTGAAAAACCTACCCTGTTGCATGCACCTATCTCTCTCCATAACCAATGCGAAAGTCACAGAATTGTGGTCACCATCACCAAAATGCTCACCCACTAACAAGCCCATCACTTGCCCTGGTTCGTTACCGAGTACCAAATCCAATATGGCCTCCCCTCTGGTTGGACAATCTACATACTGAGTTAGAAAAGCTTCCTGGACGCATTGCACAAACACCGCCCCGTCCAATCTACTTGATCTAAAGAGCTTCCAATCAATATTTGGGAAGTTGAAATCGCCCATGACTACTATCCTGTGGCTTCTGAAACTTTCCAAAATCTGTTTCCTAATCTGTTTCTCCCCATCTCTGCTGCTATTGGGGGGCCTATAGTAAACACGCAACAAGGTGACTGCTCCTTTCCTATTTCTGACTTCAGCCCATACTACCTCCAAAGGCAGATCCCCCTCGAACTGCCTTTCTGCAGCCATTATACCATTTCTAATTAGCAACGCCACACCCCCTCTTTTTTACCACCCTCCCTAATCTTACTGAAACATCTGTATCCAGGAACCTCCAACAACCATTCTTGTCCCTCTTCTATCCATGTGTCCGTCATGGCCACAACATCGTAGTCCCAAGTACCAATCCACGCCTTAAGATCACCCACCTTTTTTCTGATACATCTTGTGTTGAAGTATACACACTTGAACCCAACTCTGTGTCCGCAAGTATTCCCTGTCAGTGCTACCTTCTCCACAGCCTCCCTACATTCTTGGACATCCTGAAAAACAGCTAACCTACTTGCTGGACTACAAGGATGGATCCCATCCCCCTGCCAAATTCGGTTAAACCCCCCCCGAAGAGTTCTAGCATAACTACCTCCTAGGATATTGGTGCCCTTCTGGTTCAGGTGCAATCCGTCCTGCTTGTACAGGTCCCACCTTACCCAGAATGCGGTCCAAATACCTGAAGCCCTCCCTCCTACAGCATCCTTGCAGCCACGTGTTCAATTGCACTCTCTTCCTATTCCTTGCCTCACTGTCATGTGGCACTGGCAACAACCCAGAGATGATGACTCTGTCCGTCCTAGCTTTTAGCTTCCAGTCTAACTCCCTGAGCTCTTGAATGACCTCCCAACCTCTATTCCTACCTATGTCGTTGGTGCAAAAATGCACCACAACTTCTGGCTGCACACCCTCTCCCTTAAGGATTCTGAAGACACGGTCCGAGACGTCTCGGACCCTGGCACCCGGGAGGCAACAAACCATCCGAGAGTCTCGCCCATGTCCACAGAACCGCCTCTCTGTCCCTCTAACTATAGAGTCTCTTATAACTAGCGCTCTCCTCCTCTCCCCCTTTCCCTTCTGAGCCTCAGAGCCGGACCTCGTGCCAGAGACCTGGTCACTGCAGCTTACCCCTGCTAGGCCGTCCCCCCAACATTATCCAAAGTGGTATACTGATTGTTGGGGGGGAACGGCACAGGGGATCCCTGCACTGCCTGCTTCATCCCCCTCCCACTTCTAACTGTTACCCAGCTACCTCTATTCTCTGGCGTAATTATGTCCCTGTAGCTTCCATCTATCACCCGCTCAGCCTCTCGAAGAAGGCTCAGTTCAACCAACTCCAGCTCCAGTTCCCTAACGCCTTCTGTGAGGAGCTGGAGCTGGAGCTGGCTGCACTTCCTGCAGATGAAGTCGGCAGGAGCATCGGTGGTCACCCCTACCTCAACCATCCTACACGAGGAACATTCTACTGCCTGCACTGCCATAACTCTACACTTAGTCCCCCAAACAAGAACACCAAGTAGCTTACCTTTTTTTTAGGTTAGAGGTGGAGGGAGGGTGGGAGACACTACACGTGTATTGTCTCGGGTTCCTTCTCCACTCAAATAACAAGTACTTACCTTCCTGACCGGCTTTGTGCTCCGACTTCTCTTCCGCCTACCTGCCGCCCCCTCTGCTGCAAAAAGCTGTTTAATGGAAGGTGACAGCGTGATGGTAGAGGGTTCTGTGTGTGTGTTTCTGCATATATTTGTTTAATGGCAGGAGACAGGGTGGTGGTGGTGGAAGTTTGTGTGCATGTGTTTCTGCCTATATCTGTTTAATAACTGGAAACAGGTTTTCGTGCTGGTTGGTGTGTATGTGTTTCTGCATATCCCAGTTTAATGGCGGGATGCAGGGCGACGGTGGAAGATTGTGTGTGTGTTTTTCTGTGTATATCTGATTATTTGCAGGAGACAGGGTGGTCGTGGAGGGTTGTGTGTGCGTTTCTATGTATATCTGTTTAATGACAGGAAACAAATTGGGTGTCAAGGATTGTGTGCGCGTGTGTGTTTGTGTGTATATCTGTTTAATTGCAGCAGACAGGATGTTCGTGGAGGTTTGTGTGTGTGTGTTTCTGTATAGATCTGTTTAATCATAGGAGACAAGGTGGTCATGGAGTGTTTTGTGTGTGTGTTTCTGTTATATTTGTTTCATGGCAGGAGACAGAAAGGTGGTTTAGAGTTTTGTGTGTGTTTCTGCGTATATCTGTTTATTGACCGTAGGCAGGGTGTTAGTGGAGGGTTGTGTGTGTTTCTGTCTATAGCTGCTTAATAGCGGGAGACAACGTGGTGGTGCAGGGTTGTGTTGTGTGTTTGAGTGTATATCTGATTAATGGCAGGAAACATGGTTTTGGTGGAGGGTTGTGTGTGTGTGTTTCCATGTATATCTATTTAATTGAAGGAGACAGCGTGTTGATGGAGGGTTGTGAGTGTGTGTTTCTGCATATATTTGTTTAATGGCAGGAGACGGGATAGTGGTGGAAGGTTGTGTGCTTGTGTTTCTGTCTATAACTATTTAATAACAGGAGACAGGTATTGGTGCAGGTTGGTGTGTATGTGTTTCTGCATATTCCTGTTTAGTAGCGGGAGACAGGGCGGCGGTGGAGGGTTGTGTGTGTGTGTGTTTGCATATATCTGTTTAATGGCAGGAGACAGTGAGTTGTTAGAGGGTTGTGTGAGTCCATTGCTATGTATTTCTGTTTAATGGCAGGAGACAGAGCAGTAGAGGGGGATTGTGTGTGTATTTCTGTGTATATCTGATCAATAGTAGGAAACAACTTAGTGGTGTAGGGATGTGTGTGTGTGTTTCGGTGTACAACTGTTTACTGGCAGGAGACAAGTGGTGGTGGAGGGTGGCTTGTCTGTGCTCTGTGTATACTTGTTGTGGTTCTGTTCGCCGAGCTGTGAATTTCTGTTGCAGATGTTTCGCCCTGTCAAGGTGACATCCTCAGTGCTTAGGGGCCTCTTGTTAAGCGCTTCTGTGATGTTTTCTCCGGCATTTATAGTGGTTTGTCTCTGCCGCTTCTGTTATTGGGTTAAGCTGTCCGCTTCTGTGGCCGGTATATTGGGTCCAAGTCGATCTGTTTGTTGATAGAATCTGTGGATGAGTGCCATGCATCTAGGAATTCCCTGGCTGTTCTCTGTTTGGCTTGTCCTATAATAGCAGTGTTGTCCCAGTCGTACTCATATTGCTTGTCATCTGCGTGTGTGGCTACTAAGGATAGCTGGTCATGTCGTTTCATGGTTAGTTGGTGTTCATGGATGCGGATCGTTAGCTGTCTCCCTGTTTGTCCTATGAAGTGTTTTGTGCAGTCGTTTCATGGACTCCATCAAGTCACATTTCAAAAATCATTTTAACCCACGTGCTCAGACATATAATGAAACATCTCTGTTGGATGTGAACCTTTAGGCTCAGATGTCGGGGCACTACCACTACTCAACAATAGCCCCTAAAGCTGCAACATGATTCTCCTGTGTTTGTTCATCAGCTTTCTTTGACGTACTCTGACACCTCCCCCCCCCCACAACAGAATCGAGATCATCTGTTCCAGAGAAGGTGACACTGCCACAAGTTCATGGAAGGGAATCGAATTCAGAGCTATGACCCCGGGGCAGGTGTGTGACCCACGACACAAGACTTAAACCATGCCCAGAATTTGAGTCATATTTTAAGTGTCAGTTTTCAGCTCTACATGGATATATTACATTCTGATTAACATTACTGAAAAACACAGGCAACAGTTCTCATTGTTAAACAACTAAAAGATATTAGCCTCAACTATAGGATGACGAGTGCATGTGCTCTGCCATCGAGATTAACAATGAACTTCTTTAATTGCTTGGCTATGATTTCCAGCTTACAGAGCTATTATCTGTAATATTTAATATTAGGGCAAGCAATCGTGCAGAAACACTCTGCACTATGAGGGAACTCGAATAGATATCAATACTGAACACCAAAGATGAGGAAAGAGCACAATTTCTGGCCAAAAAACACTAGCCACTATTTCCAATTCTCACATGTGGCTTCCCTCTTCCTGAAATTATTAAGTGATACAGGCATCAGTTTACTTTCCAGCCTCATCTTACCCTCTCCTCCCTCTGCTTGCTCAAAGCAAATCAAGCTCTTGGTCTTTGGGAAACTCAAGGCCTGTGTTTGTAGGCCTTCTGGAGAGGGGAGGGTCTTTTAAACCTGAAGCAGGAGGGTGAAGGGGCAGTAATATCACTCACTGGGCTGAGGTGTGGCAATTCAGTTTAACTTGGATAAATGCGAGGTATTGCATTTTGGTAAAATTAAAAGAAGGGGGGGCTCATGCAATTAATAGTAGTGCGTTGGTAGCGTTGTAGAAAAGAGGGACCCACAGGTGCAGATCGAATTCACAGAAGTTTGTGGCACTTATAGACAAAGTGTTTAAGGTTACTTCTTTGCTCAGACTTTTGTGGTTAGCAATTGAGAAGTCATGCTGAGATAGTGCAGGACATTGATGAAGCCTCTTTTGCAGTACTGTGTTCAGTTCTGTTATTGGAAGGAGATTATTAAGCTGAAGAGAGTTCAGAAGGGATATACCAGGATGTCGCCAGGAACACCTCATCTTCTGCCTCGGGAGCCGACAAACACATGGCATGAACATTGAACTGACTAATTTGCAAATCTCCCCTCGACGACCCAGATCCCAGATCCGACCCTCCGACTGAGATCCACCCTCTCGTGGCAACCTACCTGTCCATCTTCCTTTCCACTGATCCGCTCCAACTCCCCACCGACCTCTCACTATCACCTTCTAGCTTCGCCCACCTATCACCAAACTTTCCCCCAGCCTCACCCTCACCACCGATTTATTTGTCAGCCTCTTTACTCCTTCGCAGTTCTGAAGAAGGGCCCTGCCTGAAACGTTGACTCTCTTGCTCCTCGGATGCTGCCTGACCTACTGTGTCTTCTCTACTATCATGCTTTATCTACACTTAATTCTCTAACATCTGGAGTCCCCATTGTCTCTTAGTTACAATTCTCTGTTAACCCCACATGTCTGTTATAACCCCATGCTGTCTTAGATATATATTCTCTCCAGACCATGACCTATAAATGTTCTTTCAATCTCTTACTGACATTGTCATGCCTCAGCAGTAGTTACAGGGTCTCTGTTTCCATTTATAAGCAGAGAAACATGTTGGAGGTCCGATAAACCTCTGGCATTACTTTCATATCCAATGCAGACTGAATGGTTGCACACAATTAATCTACCAGACTCAAAATTCATTCCCTCAGTCACTCTCGCATATCCAATCCAGACTGTGTAAATGTTAATCATTAATTTGAATTTTAATAAAATAGTATTGAATTGAAAGGCGTTGGTTGCAGCTATTTGTTCAGTGACTGTGATTAATGTCGGTCTCCGTGGATCCTGAATGTGTCACTGGAGGGCTTGCCTCTTTTATTAATTAAGGATTCCGTTTAATGTGTTATCCCATGGATTGAGTGGGAGCATCGCCGACAGTACTAACAGGGATCAGCAGCTCCAGAGAGACAGGGAGGAGAGATCAGAATCTGAGAACATTAGACTGGAATGATCCAACATGGACAGGAGTTGATCCAGTAGTCTTTACTGGCTTTCCAAACCTTGGGTATCATTAGTATGGCGGATCTATGATGTGCTGATGGTTATTCAAGCTGGTTACTATCCCATCCTCGCTATAGTTGGTGTTCCTGGTAAGGTATTCTGTCTTTTAAAGCAGGTTACAAAGAATTGTTGTTCATGTTATTAAAATTAGGAAAGGTGGAAGTCATTGTTTTCAGCTCCAATGAAAAATTCCTTTCCTTAGAAATTATAATGAGCAAATCACTACTTTCAAATGACTCACCAGTATGCGAGGAGAAACTCGAAAACTCCATAATCCTTCTAGCCCTGAACAGATCTATTTCTCCATATCCCCCCCACTCGCTAAATCTGTCCAATACCACCATCATGATACCCCTACTCCTCCTCAGCCACAGTGCACCTTCTGAGTAAACCATCATTTGGGCCTCTGTTAAATCCGGAATCACCTGTTTCAAGCCCCTTCTAACCACATGTCAATCACAAAATAATTGCCTTTGAAATGTTTAACTTGTTCTCTGCACAGAAACTGTCTGACGGCAAGATAATGCATCGTGCTCAAGTCATTGACTCATGATCAAGAGCCACAGAATAATAATCTGTTAATATGAAGGAAATTTGTGGCTTTGAAGTGAAACCGTCTTCGTTAAGTATAAAAAGCCAATCAGCTTGCCTCATGTCCTTTAGTGAGTGCAATGGGTCATCCTTCCCTGATCAGGTCTCTGTGTGACTGCAAACCCACAGCAATGTGTTTTACTTTTTACTGTGCTGTGGAACAGCTGAATCAGCCATTCAGTTCAAGATAGGCTTAATAGGCTGGCCTGACCTGTGAGGGAAGAACAAAAGGAAAGATAACTCCCTTCCTCTGCCTGTTTCCCATATTCCTGCAGCTCATTTCCATTCAGGTGGTGACCATTCCTTATTTCAAGTGCATTCTTTCTTAGCCTATTCCCTGAGTGTGATGTTCATCTCCCGCAGCAACTCTGCTGTTGGCTTTGTTGATGCTCACATATAGATGTTAGGAGCTTTTAAATTCCACGTCAGGCGCAGTGTAGCGAGAAGGAAAGGCTTTTTATGCCATAGGAAAGAAACGGAGATGCCTCAGTGAGGAAAAGAAATTATTGTGATCAAACCTAAGAGTATTGTTGAGGCAGTCTTTGGGACATTGTGGACAGACTGTCTTTCCTTTTTAAGAAATAATCGCCCTGCCACAGAGAGAGTGCACACGTTTTTCACCAGACCAATCCCTGGGATGGTGGGAAAATGAGGTGTGAATGAAGAATATTCTTTAGCGCTGTGAGAGAATACAAGATGATTTCATTGAAACTTAAGAGGAATGGAGAGCCTCTCATGATATTCAGAACAGATGTTGATACGGTGAAAAAATCCATGGCTTGTTTTTCTCGAGCTACAAGACCCTCTGAGGACGTTCCCCTCACCCCACCCCCACTCCCTATATCGATCAGGGAGAGAGAGAGAGAGAGAGAGAGAGAGAGAGTCAGACTTTGAATATAGTGCATTTGGTTTGTTATCCTACACTGAACATCACGTGATTCAAACTCCAGCTTGAGATGTTGAATGAGCTACTCTTTTAACTGTGTCTGACAGCACTGTTACATGAATGTTACCGACACTTTAACAGCAAAGCTTGAATGCTGCCCGGGTCTTACTGAACACGGACACAGGCTGCATCAGGAGCTGATGGGAGAAAAAATGTTCTGAACATTGTGTAACCCTCAGTGACCATCCCCACCTCCGGTCTTATGTTGGGGAAACACATTGATGAAGCAACTGAAGATGTTTGTGCTGAGGAAGCTACCTTGAGGATCTCCTGAAGAGACTTCCCGGAACTGAGAAGATTTTCGGCCCCCACCCACATGTATCTTCCTTTGTGCTCTGAAAGACCCCAGCCAGTAGGGAGGGGACACCTGATTCCAATTAAGCTCAAATAAGATGGCACTTCCAGTCAAATTCTCAGAAATTCTCAGTCAAATACTGCCTTGATATCAAGGCTATCCACTCTTTGCTGAGCCCCTGTGTTCCCCTCTTGTTCATATCAATAGGTGATGGTGTCTGTATGGGGAGTGTTTTCCTCTCACAGAGAGTAGTGTATGTCAGGAATTATCTTGTCTCGAGAGCTAGGGGTGCTACATCACTGAAAGTATTTAAAAAAGGTGATAGATGGATTTTTGATCGACCAGAGAGCTGAGAGGATGTGAAGGATTGGACGTGAAAGATGAGTTAATATGAACAACAGATCGGCCATGAACGTATGCAATGTCTTGATTATCCGAACGACCTGATCCTGTTCCTTATGTTCTCGTATAAAGTAGTTACAAAGTTAATGGTTGTAATTTTCCTGCATGTTCTGTTCTTGAACGTTCCAATCAGAGAGAGCAAAGTACTTTATGAGTCATCACTTAATGACGTCTGGGGGCTGAATTCGCAGTGAATCTGGGTCTGTACCATGACCAACAAATGAAGCACAAGTTTCAGAGAGGAGACACTCTGTAAAGAGACCAGAGTTGTCTTTCCAACCCAGCCTGTGTTTTGAAGTAACATTTTCCAACCCACACCAAACGATGTGTGACAGCCTGGAGGGAATGAATGAGATCCTGTGTTACTGTGGACCAGGTATTTGGAGCAAGATGCCTCCGTCAGCACCAATGTAGGAGGTTTGAGGGGCTGAATTGAACATAGGAACATAGGACTGAGGAGCAGGAGTGGGTCATTAGACACGTTGTCAATGGCACTAAGATCGTAGCTGCTCTGATTGCAGTTTCAGCAGCACTTTTCAATCTGCATACAATTTTCTCACATGCGCTTGTCTGTCAAATGTTTGAGTACAGCACAACTTTGAACAAATGCAAACATCCAGGCACCACAAACGTTTGATAAAGGGAATTGCCACATAAACAGTCCAATAAGAATTTCTCATTCATGTTCCGACAAACGTTAGAGGGTCACTGTGTCCTTATCCAGTCCCACTCCTCCACCGATTACGACAAATTTTAAATGTAGCCAGTTTAGTGTTATGGCCAATTGTATAGGACTCAGACTGGGTCATTTTTGAGAAAAATGTGAAATGCAGGAAGTTGAACTCACAACAAATGGTAAAAGATAGAGTGTCCTAAATGTTCTACTGACTTTGAAATTATTCTGCTCACATAAGCTGCTGGTAATGGGATTTATTTGTGGAATAGTTGGATTTGGCTGAACTCCTTTTGCTTCCAGCAGTGGAGAGATTCCAATGAGTCCTCACTAGGAATCCTTCACAAGTGGTGAAGATAACTCAGGGATTTTATTGTCTCACATTTTGCTATCAGGTGGACAAAGTAAGAGAGAGAGATCAATCAGCTGCTGCTTTTCAGGCAGGGCACATTTTCCTCCCTCTCTGTGTTGAACCATACAATAATGTCAACCGAACATCAAGCTGGGCCATGTGTGCTCTCCTGGAGCATTCTCTGGAAGAGATGATAATGGACGATATGAAGGTGCATCATCGCTGTTGTTGTACACAGTGTCTTTCATTAGGAAGAAAAGTCCCTGTTTTATCATCTGATGACATGTTTATATGCGTCTGTGTAATTTGTAAATATCGGTCAATGTCTATATAATAGGTGTGTTGATATCAAAACATCTTATTCATAAAATTGTTCTCCAGCTTTAAACTCCTTAACAAGAGGAAACACGCATCCAGCTAAAACACCTTTCAGAAAGTCATGTATGGTTCAAGAAGATTTCTCATCTCAGATCAAAACTGATAACCCACTTAACAAAAGGCCTTCCTTCCAGGAATGTGTGAAGGGAAACATCCATGAAAATCTTCTGAAAGAATTATATCTTTTTTTTATATTTAGGCGATCAAAACTGCGCACAGTGTATCCGATGTGGTCTCAACAATGCCCCGTTCAGATGCAGTAAAACATTCCTCATTAAACGTGATAACTTTTGCCAGAAACAGTATCATTCCACTTACCTTCCAAATGACTTGCTGTATCTGCAGACTGACTTTATATGATTCACCTCCCAGGAACATGGAAACGGCCAGTATCACAGAGTTCTGCAATCTCTCTCCAAATAAATTGTTCGCCATTGTTTTATCCTTCCTGCCACGGTAGACAACTCACCTTATGTTCTTTCTGCTGAAGGGTTGCTCACTAACCTTCCCTGTCTATATCACATTGCAGACTCAGTGCCTCCATTTGACGACATCTTGAATGATCATCTTGGTGATGTGCTAATTGAGCTTTGTGCCATTCAGTTCCCTTCCACGAGATCTTTGATACAGATTATTTGTCATTGATGATCCCACGGTGATCTCCATAGAACTACACTAGTTACAGCTTTGCAACCTGAAAATAAATATTTACCTCTACTCTCTATTTCCTGTTAGTGACAGCTTCCCCGTTCCTGTGTAGCACCTAAGTTGGGTTGAATCGTCTCCTCCTGGCCTGTGTAATGTACTCAACAAGCTGAATTACTTCATTCTCTATTCCTGTGTAACTCCTTCGAGTGGCAGAATGGTCTTCTCCCGTCTCATTGTAACGATCCTGCCTGACTGAAAGGGTGGTCCCTTACCTTGTAACACCATCGAGAGGTGGATTGAGCGAAAACACATGGGATAGGTGCAATAGTATATCTCTGCAACAGCCGCGAGGGGTGGATTGAAGGAACAACACAAGGGTAGGGGCAGCAGGATATCTCTGTGATAACCTTGAGGGGTGGATAGAGGGAAAAACACATAGGGTAGGGGCCGAAGTACATCTCTGTAATAGACTCAAGCATGGATTGAGGGCACAGCGCATGGGGTAGGGGCAGCAGTTGCCCTTTTGGCTGCACCATTCAGAATGCTCATAACTAATCCAATTGTGTCAAACTATCCGTACATGGTCTGTTCCCAAGAAACATTGACTGTCCTGTCCAGCAAAGATCAGTTAAGCTCAGCGTTGAACATCTTCAATAACCGAGTATTCACTGTTCCCTGAGGATGAGTACACCACAGATGGCACAACACTAAAGCGAAAGGAATGTCCTTACTTCATTCTGGGACCCGTTATTTTAAACCGTGTTAACCTAACATCAAATCACCACTTCTTTTCAGACATAAGGACATAATAATTAGGAATAAACATAAAGCACTCTGGACTTCAAACCTGTCCCACATTCCCACTGACCCTTTCCAATCAAATATGTATCAAACCCAGCCTGTGCTGCTGTCTCAGGTAGAGAATACCTGATAGCATTACACCACAAGAACATTAAAACAAGGAGCAGAATGAGGCCATTCGACCCATCGAGTCTAAAATTCCGTTAAATTATTTTTATATGTACCTCAATCTTATTCTTCTGCCTTCTCCCTAGATGTCTTGATATTCTTACAAATCCAAAGCATATCGATTTGCGTCTTAATGACACTAGTTTCTGCTCCTCTGGGACTGCGTGTGCCTGTGTATTTGCCTCTGCGTGTGTGTGTATACGTGTGCGTATGTGTGTGCATGTCTATGTGTGTGTGTGTATATATATATATACACGTGCATGTCCATGTGCTTGTTATCTCTGTGTTTGTGTGTCTATATCTGTCAGCCTGTGTGATTCTTAACTGTCGTTGAGTCTATTTGTATGTGACTGTATATGTCTCTGTGTGTTTCTACCTGTGTGTATGCCTATCTCCTTGTACGTATTGTGCGTCTTCGCATATTGGGGTGTTTACCAATAGTTCTGTGTATTTGTGTGTCTGCATCTCTGTGCAATGAGGTATCTGTGTCCTTTTTTTGGAAGTGAAAGGACTGTCGTTGGAACTGCCAGTGGATTTAAAGTGAGAATTGTCTTTCACTGAACATTGCTCCTTAATCGTTCGGTGGGATATGGATGTTTCAAAATCTCCACACAAGGCGTCCCTGTCCTCTCTGGCTCGTACCAGTGTCCTACCCACTTGGCAAGGGGAGGGGGTGAGGGAATGGATATCGGACATTCCACCACCCGGCTTTGCCTTTCTGTCCTATTCCAGGCTCTTCCTCCCGGAATGGGAAAATGGGAGGCTTGGAGGGAGAGTGGGAATGGGTGACCATGCTGTTAGTGCTGGTGTAGTTGGGCGGAATTGTGAGGTGTCTGGAATTAGTCCAGTCGACAGTTTTGAATCCTTATAGTATTATTAGCGTGGGGGGTACTGCGTAGGTGACAGAGAAAGTGAGGAAGAAAGTTACTGAATTCAATAGTGAGAGTGGTCATGCCTGAGCCTTATTTGGAGATAGAGCGTGAACCTTGTTCAGGGGTAGGTTCTATAACAGACAAACAGTGTGTGTGAGCGAGCAGAGAGTATAGGTAACTCTTATCCTGACAGAGCGGGGAGGATATCAATGCTTATCCTGTATTGCAGGACATTTCTTCAGATCATCTCAGCGTCGAGGTGAGGCTCCCCAAATGTCTTGTCCAAGTCCGTCACTAAAAACAACACAGACCTGTCCCTCAGCTTCCACAGAATCAGTTTAGGTAGAGCTTACAGATAGAAAGGAGAAGCAAATATTGGTGTGTTATATACCAAACCAAAACGCTAGCAGAAAATCTGAGCATCATATGCTCTGGAAATTAGATATGCAAGTATTGTGGATACTGAAATCTTATTGGATGGTCTCAAATTGCATCTGGACTGCGTTAATTAAGCGACTGCTCATGTTTGAAAAATAAATTCCGTAAGTTCAAGAGTATGTTGTGAAGAAAACTAGAGAGCAGGTTACTTTGGATTTGGAATTATCTGGTCCAAATGACGAATTAATAACCTTGTAATGAAGCAGCTTTTAAGGAATAATGACATTAATAAAGTGCATTTTACCCGGCATCTACGCACAATAGAGAATGCTTGAACTTACTAGTTAAACAACATGGAAGACTGGAGGCTAGAGGGTCAAGATAGCTCCAGTGAATTTGGAAAGTACAATATAACATTCAGTGGGAGACAAGCAATGGTTGTTAGAGTCATAGAGTGCGAAAGCACGGACACAGGCCCTTCAGCCCAAACTGTCTGAACAAAATGTCCATTCACGCTCACCCCATTTCCCTGCCATTGCCCCGTATCCTTCTAATCCTTTCCTATCTGTGTATTTGTCCAAATGTCTTTTAAATGTTGTTAATCAATCACTTCCTCTGGCAACTCATTCCATATGCGTACCAGCCCATGTGTGTAAAAAGGTTGTTCCTCAGATTCCCTTTTATTCTTTCTCCTTTGACTTTAAACTGATCTGTGATTTCCCAACCCTGGGGAAAAAAAAACACAGGGTACATTCACTCTATCCATGCCTGTCATGATCTTACAGACTTCAATATGATCCTCCTTCAGCCTCACGCACACACAAAACTAAGATGGCCTCGCTTGTCCAACCTCTCCCTATAACTCAGTCCATTGAGTCCTTGGCAACATCCTTATATTTTTTTTCTGCATTCTTTCCAGTTTAATAAAATCCGTCCTATAGCAAAGTGAACAAAACTGAACATAACGCTACCAATATGACCTCAGTAGCGTCCTATATAACTGCAACATACCTCCCTAATTTTGATACTCAGTGAAATACACTGACTAAGGCCAATGTACCAAAAGCTATCTTCACTGCACTCTCTACCTCTAAATCAACTTCTAGAGAACCTGAATTCCGAGGTCCCTCTGTTCCACTACATTCCTAAGTACCCAACCATTCACCATGAAATTCCAACCTTGATTTGAATTTCTAAAATGCAAGAACTTACACTTTATTAAAATCCATTTGCCATTTCTCAGTCCACTTCCCCAGCTGATCAAAATACTGCTGAAATTTCTGAAATTTATGATAACCTTCCTCACTCGCCATGAGACTGCTTATTTTAGTGTCGTCTTCAAACTCATAAATCATGCCTGTACATTCTCATCTAAATCATAGACATATGTAATATGCAGTGGTCCCAGCACCAACCCCTGAGGCATTCCACTAGTCACAGGCCCTCTAGTCTGACCAGCATTCTTCCAGTATCACCCTCTGCTTCCTAACACCAAGCCAATTTTGTACCGAATTTGCCAGCTCCCCCTCAATTCCATGTGATCTATCCTTCCAGAGCAGCGGAACATGTGGAACCTTATTGAGGCCTTACTGGAATCCATATAGACTATGTATACCACCCTGCCCTCCTCAACGTTGCTGGTCACTTTATCAAAGAACTCTAACCAATTTACGAGTCATGATCTCCCATGCACAAAGACGTGCTGAATTTCATGAAGGCCTTTTGCCCAAAACCTCGATTTTCCTGCTCCTCGGATGCTGCCTGACCTCCTCTGCTTTTCCAGCACCATTCTAAATCATACACCAAATCATATCCTGTCTCTCCAAATGCATGTATATCCAATCTCTCTGAATCTTCTCAAGTAACGTACCCACTAGAATTTTAGATTTGCTGTTCTTTAGTTCCCAGATTTACCTTTGTAGCCTTTCTTGAATAAGGGCACATTATTCGCTACCCTCCAGTCGTCAGGGACCTGACCAGCGATGATGGAAAAGAACCAACCAGGGCTCCCGCAATTTCTTATCTATCCTCCTGCAGTGTTCCTGAAGAAATCTGGGAAGTACCAGAAGGTTTTAGAAAAACTGCAAAGTCTGAAAAATACGTCCATTTATTTCAGGTGCAAACACCAAAAAGTGAGAAAGTGACTCAATGATGGTTAACATCACAAATTAGAAAATTTATTAATCATAGGAAGTGACTTCAGAAGAATTCCAGATATTGTGGAAACCCGTGAATTCTCAGAAGTTGATGATCCAGAAAAGGAAGGCCAAGAAACTGATAAGGAAACCAAAAAGATAGTGTGCCTGCTAACAAACAGGAACACAAAGACTGCAAAAATCTACGATCTATATTTCAAAGGAAACAAGATAAAAGCAAGGTCAAATGTGGAAATTTGTAATTGGGAGCAGAGAGGTTATTGTGGAGATCAGGGAAATGGCCAAGAAAATAACCAGTTACTTTGCATCTGTCTTGATGGAGTAATATCCAGGAAATCACCCATTAATTCCAAGTGACTATATCAGCTTTCTAGACCGAAAGACGTAAAGTCAATTCAAATCAGTAACAAGGTAGTACTTGAAGACTTGGCTGGATTGAGCATTGCTAAGTCTAACGAAACAGATGTACATCCCATCAAAACGTCAGAAATAAATCACCAACAGTAGTATTAATTGCACTGTTGATGACTGTGTTTTGTTTTCCTGTACATTCTACAGAGGCCAGAAACTATTGTGGATAAACGTGAACCAAGCACTATAGATGAATGGAAGGGATCCAAACAGCTACAAAAGGAAGAAGACATAGTGTGGAGAACTGCAGACCAATTAATATACATCTGTAGGGAAACTGTTGGAATCTATTACACAGGATGACATTTTTGATATTTAGAAATTAACAGCAACAATGGAGAGAATCAGCATGTATTTCTGGTCGGGAAATCATACTTGATAAACTTCGGAATTGTTTGAAGTTGTTTCTTACAACATAGATAATGGGGAACCAGTAGAAGTTGAGGACTTTGGAATTTCGGAAGGGTTTCTATAAGATCTCAGTGAGTCCGTAAATGCAATGAGTGTGAAGGGTATTTGGAAGAACATATGTAAGTGGAAAGTTACAGTTTGGTTTGCGTTCATATAAGAAAGCCAGAACATTGATGTAAAGACATGTTGAAACAGTTTCACAGCGTGTTTATGGGACGGTAGTTGGAGTATTGTGTACAGTTTTGGTGACCGAATCTCAGAAAGAATATACTGACCACAGAGGAAGCGCAATGGGCATTCTCCAGATTAATCCCTCAGATGATGAGGTTACCTGATGAGGAAACTCGGTCTGTGTTCTCTCGAGATTCAAAGATGAGTGGTGGGTTACAGTGAAATTTTGAAAATTTACAAAACATATCACAAGTTGGAAATAAACAGAACTCTCCCCTCGCTGTCTATTCCACATTAAAGGCAAATAATGGCAGGATCTGGGACAGGCCAGTTAAATCTGCAATAAGGAGGAAATTCATCACTTATCACAGTGGCACGGAAGCCTACTGGCAGGCAAGATTAGTGAGAATCTCCAGATATTCTACAAGAGTGTCCAGCGGAACAGGATAACCAGGGAACAGATCGGACTCATCAGTGATTTGCCAAGTTGCAACCAAATCAACTTTAGTGGTAGGAGACAGAGTGTGGTGGTAGAAGGCTGTTTGTGTTTGGAGGCTAGTGTCCAGTGGTGTACCAAAAGGATCAGTGCTGTGTCTCTGAATATTTGTGATTCGGAGGTTTTGGTGTTGGACTGGGGTGGACAAAGTTAAAAATTGCATAACACCAGGTTATTCTCCAAAAGGCGTATTCGGTGGCACTAGCTTTCGAAGTGCTTCATCAAAGCGCACAACCACCTGATAAAGAAGCAGTGCTTCGAAAGCTCGTACCTCCAAATAAACATTTTTGGAGAATAACCTGATGTTGTGCAATTTTTAACTTTGTCCACCCCAGTCCAACACCAACACCTCTGAATCACAAATATTAAGAGACACAGCACTGATCCCCGTGGTACACCATTGGACACTAGCCTCCAAATAAATAAGCTGGTGTTTTGTGATTTTAAACATTATCATAAAGGATGCAGCTGTGAATATGGACGAGGGGTGGGGGGGTGTCATAAGTAAGTTTGTCTTTGATACAAAGATTGGCCGGTTTGTTGGCAGTGAGGAGGAAGGCCTTATGTTACAGGAAGATACCGATGGAGTGGACAGATGGTCACATCAATACAGAGAAAATGATCAGATGGGTGGATCAATGGCAGATGGAATGTAACCCTGATAATTATGAGGTGATGCACTTTGGAAGAAGGAACCAGGCAGGCAAGGACACAATGAATGGCAGCACACTAGGAAGCTGAGAGGGTGCTTCTCCACATATCCCTGAATGTGGCTGGACAGGGTAACACACAATTTGAGCGGCACGGTGGCACAGTGGTTAGCACTGCTGCCTCACAGCGCCTGAGACCCGGGTTCATTTCCCGCCTCAGGCGACTGACTGTGTGGAGTTTGCACGTTCTCCCCGTGTCTGCGTGGGTTTCCTCCGGGTGCTCCGGTTTCCTCCCACAGTCCAAAGATGTGCAGGCCAGGTGAATTGGCCATGCTAAATTGCCCATAGTGTTAGGTAAGGGGTAAATGTAGATGTAGGGGTATGGGTGGGTTACGCTTCGGCGGGGCGGTGTGGACTTGTTGGGCCGAAGGGCCTGTTTCCACACTGTAAGTAATCTAATCTAATCTAATCTAATCTAATCTTGAGAAAGCGTACGGGAGTGTAAACACAGCCTTCACACATCGAAGCATAGATTATAAGAGCTATGCAGAACTTTCATTAGCCAAGATGGAATACTGTGTGTAATTCTGGGAGCTTCATTACAGGAAAGATGTGATTGCACTGGAGATTCACCAGGATGTTCCCTGTGATAGAGCATATCAGCGATGGAGAGAGCCTGGATAAGCTCGGGTTGTTTAGTTTGGAGCAGAAAAGGCTAAGAGGGACGTGAATCAGGAGGATAAGATTATGAGGGACATGGATGGGGGTGGATAGATTACAGATGGTCCTTTTAGTCAAAGGGACACACTTTTAAAGTGAAGGGTTTGAGGCTTAGTGAGGATTTGAGGACTGTTTTTCACCCAAAGTGTGCTGCAGTCTGGGATGCACTTCGTGAGAGGGGAATTGTTTTGGTAACCTCAAAACCATTATAAAATACATGGTTATGCATTTGAAATGCCATAAGATTCACAGCAGCGGGTTTTGTGTTGGAAAGTGGGATAATGTAGACCGTGCTGTATTTCCGATAGTACAGAGTCTGAACTTCTGTGATTGTATGGCTGTGGAAGGTCAATCATTCAGTAGCTTAAGATAGGAATTGATGGCTGTCTGAAGAATATCTTATCACCGTGTATATGAGTGAGTTTGTAATATCTTCTGAAAATACATCAATGGCAAAATTAAGAAAAAAAGGTGCAGCTTTCTTACAGTCTGATACCAGATAATTGAGGACAGGGAAATAGCAGATCAATGGAGCAAATACTTCAGTTATGCCTTCACAGAATAAAAAATAAATAAATAAAGTTTCCTCGCAATACTAGGGAACTTTAGTCTGGTGAGAAAAAGGGAATAGAATGAAATTAGCAACTAAAAAGTTTTAGAGAAAATATTGGACTGAAATTAATGGGCATAGACAAAGTCAACAGAGGTTTATGAAATAGGAATCATATTTGAGGAAAATTATGGAGACGGTATCAACGCAATACGATTGGAATCTCAGAAAGATTTTTTGATAAAGCACCAAGCCTATTGTGCAAATTCGAATCCTATGGGACTGGGGCTAATATATGGTCATGGTTTTAGAATGGGAGAGTTGGCAGGAAAGAGTAAGTAGGAACAAAACCATGTTTTTTGAGTGGAAGTCTTGGAGGATATAACAAGGAACGAGATTTGGCATCCAGCAATTCCTAATACAATTCCTAATACACGTCATATTTTTGGTTGAGAGGCTCAATTGCAATATTTCCAAGTCTGCTGACAGCACAAAATGATGCCAGCTTGTGAGTGGATGAGGAGGATGTAAAAATGGTTCTAAAGTGTTTGAGACAAGTGGAGTGACTGGGCAAATACCTGGCAGATGGAGAGCAATGGCAGGGATGACAGGTTGTGTACTTTGATGGGATCAGCCTATCATTCGAAAAGTGATTGGTTGAAAAAATTTGATAAATAAATGAACTTAAGCTACATTTTTGTTTATGTCTGCGCAGCCTTCGGAGTCCATGTAGGGTAGTGAGTTCTGAACACAGAAGTCGATAACTGGAATGGCATTTGCACGCTGTATACAGTGTACATAGGCCCATCAGATGGGGAGCTGTAACATTGAAAAGAATCTGGATCTCCCTGTACACCAGTCACGGAAAGCAATATTGCAGGAGCAGAAAATAGGTAGGAAGATAAATGGTTCATTCACCTTCATTTCAGGGGGATTTAGAATACAGGAGTAAGGGTCATTTACTGCAACTTTACAGGGCCTTGGTGGGACCCCATCTCGAACATTGTGCAGTGTTGTGTGCAGTTTTGGTGTCCTTACCTAATAAAGGACAAACCTGACATTGAGGGAGTGCAGTGAAGGATGATCAGACTGATCTCTGGGAAGACAGGTTAGTTGTGGGAGCAGAGTTTGGGGTGACTCGGCCTATATTCCATGGGCTTTAGGAAAATGAGTGGAGATATCAGTGAGATATGTAAAACTCTGACAGGGTGAGACAGATTGGAAGCAGGGGTGATAGTTCACTTTATAGAAAATGGTTCACGAATCGCATTGCAGTCAAATTGCACTGAATAAACAAACATTATCAGAGAATTCCCTTTATATTGATGGGCCGAAGGCACTATAGTTCAAAATGTTTGAACACATTTTGGGATGTGAACATTGTGTGGGGAAAACTGCTTTGAGGAGATGTTCGCCCAGGAAATAGCATGGGGAAAGCTCAATGTGCTGAATGACCTCCTCCTCTCCCGATGTTTCTGTGCAGTCTGTGGGAAAGCTCTGTAAATGTTGTCACAAGCTCTCAGATGTTAGGAAGAATGTCTATGCAGGGTCGACAGGATTGTGTTTCCCATTCCCTTTTCTGATAACGCGGTTGATGCCGGGTGTTCTGTCAGGTTTTATCATTAAAGACCTCAGAGTAGTTTGATACAATTAAGTGTCTCACGTGACCGATTCAGAGACCATGTCTGTGCGTCTGGAGGCACTTTTAGGCCAGATCAGGAAAGCACGGGAGATTCACTTCCTGAAAGTACATTGGGGAAGGAGATGGATGTTTACAATCAACATTGGACACAAGATCACTATTACTGACACCAGATTTTAGGTCTCGATATTTTATTTAACTTGCACCAGCTGCCAGAGCATTCGCCCGGTCTGGATTCGTAATCCAATGATATGTTCACTACAGCACCATCTCTACATGGGAACCTATTGGAAACCCACACTGTCCTGATTATTTCAGTGCTATTTGACAGCTCTATCAAAAAGTATTCCCACCAATGTGACTGTCGTGATGGGACTGAGGGGGTGGTAATTGGTCAGATTGTAATTATTCTCCTATTCAGGGACTGGACATAGTTGAGTAATTTTACTCATTGCCAGGGAGATGTCAGAGTTGGAGCTGGAATGAAACAGTTCCCACAGGGACACGGCTTGTGGTGCAGCACAAGTCTTCAGTCCTATTGCAGGAATGGGGTCAGGGCCCATTGTCTTTGTCGTATCAATAGTGTTTAGCTGTTTCTTTATGACTATACAGCAAATCGAATTGCTTGAAGAGTGGTATCTGTGATTCTGTGGGGATCATGATGAGTGTGAGGTGGATCATCCATTCAACCCGTCTGGCTGAGGATAGTGCAGACACCACATCCCTGACTTTTTTCACTGATGTACAGAGCTGTTCCGATATTTAGGATGAGGATATTTGTGGAGTAATCTCCTCCAGTAATTTGTTTAATAGTCCATCGACATTATTGTTTGGATTTGGCAGGACGACAGAGCTTAGACCTGATCTGTTAGTCTTGGGATCATTTCCCCTCTCCATCAGACATTAGTTCTGCTGGTCGGAATTTAACCAGTTCAGTGTGGTAGCTTTAATGGGTTGTCAACAGGTTTAGGTCCACGTGATTCCGACCCTGCAATGTTCACCCACACTCATCACTGAACCATGGATCGGCTTGATGGTAGTGGTAGACTGATGAGTTATCCTAAGTAAAATGTTACAGATTGTCGTTGAATACAGTTCTGCTTCTGCTGCTGATGTGGTCTACAGCATCAAATGATAACCCAGTTTGAGTTGCAATATCTACAATTCAATTCTACTGACTGTCCCCCAGTTCACACGAGACCCATTCACCCATCAGCCCTGTATTCACTACCTGACCTGGTTTCTGATGCGGTAACACTTGCATTTTCATATTCTCATTCTGCTGAGGGCCTCTCCCTGGTGTCACGCCTCTGATTTGCTACTTTAATTCAATCAATTTAAAGTAATGATTGAAATCATTTCTCTTCCACAATGTCAACTTCTGTATTTGAAGTGAATGTATTTCCCTCTGTTTTTCTCCCTGACCATGATTAAAAGCTCTGTAGTGTCAGTGATGCCAGACCTATGCAGTTTCAGAGTCAAGGAACTTGTCCACCATGCGTTACTGTTCAATTTGCAGTGTACGACACTCCATGTTGGACAGGATGTTTGAGCATCTTTGACATACTTCTTTGGAAATTGTCCAAAAACAGAAATTGCTGAAGAAATTGCAGCATCTTCTGGAATGAATTCAGTATTTATCTTTCAGGTACAGTGACCCTCGACAAAGCTCCCAGTTTCTCAAGCAATTTTAGTATTTTTATTACCAGTATCCATAGTTATTTGCTTTGTGAAAATTTGTTCCGGGCCTATTCATTTCTGGAGAAATTCAGCAGGTCTGCCAGCATCTGCAGAGACAGAGAAACAGCGTTCGCATTTCAAGCCCAGTGTGACACTTCTTCACAACTGAAAGGCATTGGAAACTTGGCTTTTTAATAGCTTTCCAGAGGTGGGAGATAGGTGACAGGGAAAAGAGGGGGTGGCAAAGATAAACCGGCTTTTAGCAGTGGTGAACGAGAAGGTGATATAAAATGGGTTTAAATTAAGGTGTGAATGGGGAAAGGGGTTTTCTCTATTGAGTGTAAGATAAAGAAGACACAATCACACAAGGTCATAGGTAGGCCAGGAGGGAGAATGTTGACTATGTGGCATTATAAAGATCTGGCCATAAATACGTTTTCACTGTCGAGTCATCGCCCCCTTTAGACAAAGGATACCAGGTGCTTCACTTCTTATTGGCACTATTAAGCGTTTCATGCTGCCTTCGTATTGCAATAGGGAGAAAAAACAAATCACAGTGTGAAGTTTGGTAAGAGTGTTGTTTACCTGTCATGTTTACTATAGTTTCAAATTTGCAGTATTTATCTTTAAATGCTTGTTCTTGAAGTTAGTATTGGATGGAGTGTAGAAGGTTGAGGGATGATATTATAGAAGTTTCTAAACTCATGAGAGGTACGGATAGGGTGAATAGCCAAGGTCTTTTCCCCAGGATGGGGGAGTTCAGCCGTAGAAGGCATAGGTTTAAGGTGAAAGAGGGAAAATTTACAAGGGACGCAGGGGCAGTGATTTTACACAGAGGGTGGTGTGGGTATGGAATGAGCTGCCAGAAGAAGAGTGGTCGATGACAGTACAGCTAAAACATTTAAAACACATTTGGACAAACATATGGATGGGAAACATTTAGAGGCATATGGGCCAAATGAAAGCAGATGGGGCGAGCTTAATTTGGAAAACCTGGCCAGCATGGACATTTAGAAAAGCTTCATGCAGGTTCAGAGTGGTTTTGTGAAAGGGAAGTTATATTTTGCTCTGTAAAATCATGTAAAGTATTTCTGGAGATGCCTGAGAATGTAACAAGCAGACTTGATAAAGGGGATCTGGTAGACACCAGGCTTTCCAGAGTTTTTCCACAATGTATTACAAAATAAATGTTCTTACACAAGACAGAAGCTCCTAGGTTGATGGAGAATGTATTAACATGGGATGATGATTGCTTCACATATAGAAATCGGAGAGTCAGGATTAATGGATCTTCATGATAAAGGTATATCTGCTGGAGAACCACAGCTATCAGTCCGATGGCATCAGTTATTTACACTCTATACTGAGAGTCTGAAGAAGGGAGCTGAGTATACATCCGAGTTCGAGGATGACACTGAGAAGCAAAAGGCAGGCTGTTATTTAATGGAGAGGACTTACAGACAAAGAATAGTACAAAGGGATTGGAGTGTTCCTGTGTATGAAACATAAAGTCAGCATGATGATGCAGCAAGTAATTGGTTGGTTCATTAGCCGGCTTCCAGGAATGAAAGGGCTGTGATATTGAGAATCTGTAAAATGGAGAGGCGATTATTCATTGGGGTTTAAATTAATGAGGAGTGATACTGCTCAAACATACAAGACACAGAAGGGACTTGAGAAGGTAGATACTGAGCAGTTGTTACCATTCTTGAGTGGAGTCTCGAACTCGTTGATATAGATACCGAATATGGAACATCGATTTCTATCTGAGATGCAAAGTAATGTCTTCTCTCAGACGGTAGTGAATGTCTGGAATTCCCTAACCCAGAGCGGTGGGGAGGTATACAAGGAGTTGGCAAGAAAGTGGAGTTAGACCTGGAGTAGATCAGCCATGTTCGTAATAAATGACAGGGCAATCTTGAGGAGCCGAATAGCCTACTCTTGTTCCTATTTATTAATTTCACATGTTATGCTTTTGCAAAGTAACTGGTTATTTTGCCGGAAGTTGTGTTGTGTAATGCTGGATTAGGGTGAGCAGAGGATTTGTTTAAGTTAGCGCTGAGTGATGTATGGGGGCTGTATTCACAGTAAATCTGGGTCTGTAACACGACCCACATCTGGAGCAGACGTTGCGGAGAGGGGAAGCCTGGAAACAGAGATTGGGGGTGAGTGTCACTTCCTGACCCAGCCTGGATTTTCCGAGTACATTTCCAAAACTGCACCTAACCATCGGAGTGGCCTTGATCTGCCCCTGTGTAGCAGGTCCGAAGGGCTGAATGGAACATCAGAACACAGGGCTGAGGGACACGAGTGGGCCATTCGGCCCTTTGACACTACTCCACCAGTAAATAAAGTCATGGCTCATCTCATTGTGGTTCCAGCTGCACTTTTCTCTCCATGCACCATTATCCCTGATTCACCTGTCTATGGAAAATCTGATGAAGCCTGCCTCGATATAATATAAAGATTCAGCCATCCCAAACTTCTGGGAAACAGAATTCCCACTTGAATGAATTCCCACTTTGTGATTTTTTTCTCACTCCAGTTGTGACTGAGGATGGAGGGTGTCACTCTTTCCTTTTCTCGTCCGAATCTTCCACTGCTCACAACAAATTTTAAATGTAACCAGGTTTGTGATACGGCCGGTAATAAAGATCTCAGACTGGGTCAGGTTCAGTGATAAGAACAAGTCAGGCAGATTTCTTTAGTCAGCCACAAGTTACTAACAGAACTAACGGAGGAGTATGGTAGATCTGTTGGTAGCACTGCTTCCTCACATCACCAAGGAGCTGGGTTCAATTCCAACCTCGGGCGACCCTCTATGTGGAGTTTGAACATTCTCCCCATGCCTGTGTGGGTTTCCTCCCAGTGCTCCAGTTTCCTGCCACAGTCCAAAGATGTGCAGTTTAAAGTGGATTGCCCATAGTGCCCAGGGATGTGTAGGTTAGGAGGGTTAGTTGTGAGAAATGCCGGGTTACATCGATACGACTGGGGGACACGTCCAGGTGGGATGCTGTTTGGTGGGTCAGTGTGGACTTAATGGACGGAATGTCCTGCCTCCACACTGTAGAGGTTGTATGACAATGACAATAAATTTGGCCTATACAAGCACCCAGTGGGTACATAAATAATCCACTCTTATCAAGGTCTTGTATGTTTCATTCTCATTCCAAGAGTAACCTGTTCAGGCCTTCATAATATAAACCGTTCACCCCAGGAAGGCGTGAAATGAAATATCTCTAAACTGCTTCCAATGTAATTATCTCCTTTCTCACATAAGGAGACACAAAAAAACTAATCTCTCACTCAGATCACAATGTTTATAATTGTTTTCTCAAAGTGCTGTGAGTCTGCAGAAATATTGAATATTTTTGAGGCACAGACGGAAGGTTCATAAGTAACAACAGAGTCAAGGATTATCGAGGAATGGGCAGCGATGTGCAGAGTGGCAGGAAATGTAGACAGTGGTATCAAATAACACAGCTTCAGAATCTCCAAGAATGTAATGTAAAATGAAATGATAATATCGATAAAATGTTCAGAGGGAATAAAAGATGGCGGCAATCCAGAAGGTCTGGTTTACTGGGCTCTGCATCAACATACGGGCAAAGTGGTTCTCTAACCCACCCCATCCCTGGCATTTAATTAACATTCAACACTAAAAGAGTGATGGAATCTTTATTAATCCCATTTTATCAAGTGGAAATAAAACATGGGAGAGAATCGAGTCAGTCCCAACACATGGTGCACCCGTCAGAAGCATCGAGCATGCCTGAGGCTGTAACTGCAACCCACTCTGCTCGTTCCATGGACCCAGTTACTCACCAGGCTTTAGTCACTGAGTTCACCAAGTTATGCGAAATGATTGAAGCCATGATTGAAGAAGGGATGAAGCCACTGCAGTGGCTACAGCCGCTCTCAGCCGTGCTCCAAAAACATGAGCAGCAACTTGACAGCCTTGGAAACAAAACAGACGATGTCAAGAGCCGAACTGCAAGGGCAGAGACCGTGATCGATTCCTCTTGGGAGAGGATCCTCGCCATTGAAAAGCAGGTCTGCAAATTAACTGAACAAGATGAAGACCTCTAGAACAGGGGTAGGATGAAGGATATTCACATCATCGGTTTGCTGGAGTGGACAGAAGGTGGTCAGCCGCTGAGCTTTTTCAAGAACTGGCTGCAGCGATTCCTTCACTTCAAAACTGAGGAGAGACGGGTGAAAAGTGACACAGTTCATTGGGTTACGGCGCGGAAGTCAGACTCAGACCAACGCCTTCATCCTGTCCTTGTTCAATTACACAGTTGTGGGGACAAACAGACTAAGGGAATCTTCCAGAACCTAAGGGAAAGATCCGATGGCTTTAATTCACGAGGGTTCCAGTATTATGTTCTTTCAGGACTTTTCAACGGCGGTGATTCAGGAAAGAAAATCTTTTGATGATATCAAGAGAAGAGTAAGGGAATTCTGGATTCAATATTCGTTACGGTACTCAGTGGTGCTCCGTATTGCTTTCAATCGATCCACGAACTCGTCTGACTCTCCAGAGAAAGCGAAAACTTTGTGGACATTTTAAAGTAAGCTGGATATTTAGATAATCATGTTTCTCTCTTAAAGAAATTTTGCTGGATTTTTCTGCTATTAACCAGTGTTAAATTATAGTTGGGAATGGGTAGAGTACTCAGTTTTAACTTCTTCATTAGTATTACTACTTTTTTATTCTTTCTTTGCTTGTGTCTGGGGTGCAGCCCAAGCCGGAGGGAGTTAGAAAGCTAGTTGGTGATGACTAAGTGCCGACCGAAGGGCAGTTCATGCCCGATTTTTGTTGTTAATTGCCCCGGATTCCAAATTGGTAGCGGGCAGAAGATAAGGTTTGGAGATATGCAAGCCTCCCCAGTGGGCGATGGGGGGTAAATTCCCCAATCGAGTGTCATTGGCATTTTGGATTTTATTTCGTTCTTTGGAATTTTATGTGTTTAGCTTTGGAAAGATTTGAGAGCTTGTTAGTTGTAGTAGTTTTAGTTTGTACAGTTTTTTAGGCCCAATGAGTCTTTTTTTCATTAATGATCAGCGTTGTGTAATTCGATGTGAAACTCTAGAGTTGAAATGTTGCTACAGTGTGTTCTGGATAATGATGTGCTTAAATGTTGTACCTGGAACATTAAGGGGAGCCATCTGCCAGTCAAGAGGATAAATGTACTTTCTCATCTTAAAACAGAGAGGGTGGATGTTGTCCTATGGCAGGGGATGCACCTTAATGACAAGGAACATTTGACGTTATAGCAGGGTGGGTTTGATCGAGTTTATTTCACGTCTTTTAATACTAGGAGTAGGGGAGAAACCATACTAGTGAAGAAGAATCTTCCATTTAAATTACTAGATTGTATTAGACACTCACGGAAGGATCATCATTCCCAAAGTCTTGAACTTTGGGAAATAATACAATATTTTGAATGTTTATTGCCCCCTGGCGCACTGTCTTAAAATCCTGAAAGATGCATTATCCAAAGTAAGTTATCTTGCATCATGGCACATTATTGTAGAAGGAGATTTCGACTGTCTTATGGCCCCACGGTGGACATAATGTCCAAAGGTCCCCAATTACCCTCGTTATAAAGTAAGCAATTAGTGGGTTAGAGCTGGTGGATACCTGGAGGCAGATCTACCTCACAAGCAGGGACTCTATTTTCTTCTTTAATCCGCACAAATGCCACACGAGGGTTGATCTCTTCCCAATCCCTGCAACAATCTTAGACACAGTGGCATCCTGCACAATTGGGAATATTACCCCAGCATACCTGCCCCAGACTTAAGGTAGAAGTCACATAAGATTATGTTGTATTCAGATGAGGGTCTCATGTTTTTGTCAAATCCCACAGTTTTGGCAGCTCACGTGATGCAATGCATTAAATCACTTATCGCCTTTTCGGGCTATAAGATTAATTTTACAAAGTTTGTGGCCATGCCTATGGGAGGTCTCAGGGAAATACCTCATATTGAAAGCAAATCCTGGTTTCCTCTTAAATAGTCACTGGCGTGGTTTCCCTATTTCAGTATATTCATTGCATCTGTCTTTGATCATTTATTTAACGTGAACTATGTCCATGTGTTTGACAAAATTAAACAAGACCTTCAAAGAAGGGAGGCACTTCCAATATCCTGGCTAGGTCGGATAGCTGTTCTTAAAATGAATGTCCTTCCTCATTTGCTATACCCCGTGTGAATGCTTTCTTTGATGTTTCCCAGACAGATATTTAGGAAACTTTATGGCTGGTTTAGCTCTTTTATTTGGCAATCGAGGACTCTTTATCAAGCTAAGCAAATTGCAACTACCCCACAGATTGTGGGGAATAGATCTCCCATATAAAATGCTATCAATTACACTCTTTATTATCCTATGTTAGTGTCTGGGCCACTGGGGACTCAGTGTCAATACAGTTAGATATTGAACTCTCTCAGACAATGTGAACCTTTATTAGTCTGTTGTTCTTAGAAAAAATGACAACATTTATGGAGTATTATCATAACCCAATAATTATCAATAAAGTTAAAGCATGAATGACAATGAGTCAGATCGAGGGCAATGCAGCCAAAACCTTGTTTCTTACCCCTACAATTGGTATACCAAGTTGTCAACCGGGGATAATGGATTCCATGTTTAAACTGTGGGAAGCGAGGGGTGTACCTTGCTTCAGTGATTTAGAATTAATAGAATCCCTACAGTGTGGAAACAGGTCCTTGGGCCCAACAAGTCGACTTCGACCCACCCAGACCCATTCCACTAACATCCTAAATTTACCCTGACTAATGCCCCAACCTACATATCCCTGAAGACCATGGGTAATTTATCAATAGCCAATTCATCTAACTTGCACATCTTTGGATACTGGTGCTGTGAGGTTGCAGTGCTATCTACTGAACCACAACATTTTATTTCAGGGAGAAAGAATGTCATAATTTGATCAAATAACTCGTAAGTATGGACTACCTAGTAGAGAACTCATCTGTTTGTTTTTTTGTTTTCAGATCAGAGATTTGATTTTAAAAAAGCACACTTTTAACAGACTCTTACAGATCCGATAGAGATAAGCGGGTGCTGAGTGCACTGAATGCACTCTCTGTCAGTTCGCTTTATCATTAGTTGGAGAGTGTGCCCTCAGACGAGACTGTGCAGCTTTGTGATGTCTGCGAGAGAGAGTTGGGGTTCAAAACAACTCGGAGACATGGGAGGATATTTGTGAAAATGTTCAAAGGATTTTGATCTGTAATAGGACCCATTCTATGCAGTTGAAAATTCTTCATAGGGTCTATGTGACCCCAGATTGTCTCTCAAAATGCAAAGTGGGATTATCTTCAGCATGTACTAAATGCAGAATGACTACAGGCACTCTTACTCATTGCTTCTTATCTTGCTTCAGGCTTCATCTATATTGGAGCAGTGTGTTAGGTGTGATAGAGTGGGTCGAGGCGACTGAATTGGAGATGGACCGGGTTTTTCTTTTCCTGGGCCTGCCCAGGGTACTTTACAGAGATGCACATGAGGCAAAATATATCCTTACTTTCTGTGCTAGGAAAAATGTTCTGTTGTGTTGGATGTTTGAAAACCCCGGGTCTGTTGGGTCGTCGTAGGTTCTTCATGGAGAATATCCCTTTGGACTTTCTCACCAGTGTGGTGCATCAAAAAACAGAGATTTATATAAGACATGGCAGCCCTTTTTGGATAACCACGATACAGGTTTATCTGTCACAATAAGAAGGGATTGTATATAGCCATTACGATTTGGTCTAATGAATCTATTATTCAGCGAGGAAGAATTATGAACATAAAAATTTGTATCAGTTAATGCTCTTGAAGAACGAGAGATATTGTTTTGTTATGCTGACCTGTACTATTTATTCATTATTTATTGTTTAGTTTTGTTTTTTCTCTGTCTATTTCGTGTTGTAATTTGTTTTGTATGTACATGCACATGAGTGTAATTTTGATCAGTTATTTGAGTTGTATTGTTATTGGGTTATTACAATATTAAAAATCTCTTTTTCAAAAAAATTACTATTTTTTAAAAATTAAAATGCTAACATTGATAGAATAGAGTCCCAAAGAACTTTCCTTAGAGAGACCACTCATGCTGGTTTACCATGAGGGTCACCACATTTAGGGTGATGGGGTGACGTTGAGAGAGCATCTCCTTCATGGTAACCTCAGTCAGTGTGAGGAACTGAACCTGCGCAGTTGGCCTCCCTCTACATCACAAACCTGCCGTCCAGCCAACTGAGGGGCGACAGAGCAACTGTTACAGACAGAAACAGTCACAGGCAAAGGGCAAGAGAAACTTTCATAACAATGAAAAGGGTACAATTCAGATAACGGTCAAGATAACGGCTGAGGGTAAAAACGTTCTCTGCTCGAAATTGTATTTTATAACAAGACGTGCTTAGAAGCTGACTTTGATTTAATATTATTAAGGTGAGTCAGGTGAAATAACCAGAATTTTTAAGTGTGATTGGACATCTATAACAAAATAAAGTGTAGATTTTTGTTTGGTCTGTGTAAAACATGCTGACCGTTGCATGAAAGTATATAACTGATGGAATATACTGTTAGGAGAGTGCATTCCATGGGAAATGCCCACGAACAGACGCTTGAAGAAAACTGGGCTAAAAGTGCCTGAGTGCCATCTGGTCAGTGCCAGCAACCCAGGGAGTTGAATGACTAAACATTCCTGTAGTATGGAGCTGAGAAAACCATCAGATCAGCCGGACCGTATTAAATGCTAGAGCAAGTTTGAAGGGCTGAATCACCTCAGCGTGGTTTGAATTGTGAGTGATTTGAAAAACGTACATCTCTACTCCTTCCTCTTATGTGTTATACAATGGGGCACTGCCATTTTCTTGAAACTGGGAATTATTTGGAACATTATCTGGAATTTTCCATAATCGGCATTCTCCAGAATATTCTATAACTGTAGTCAGGGGGCGGGGGGCGGGGGGGGGGGGGGTTGGGTATTGCAAACGAGAGAGAGAGAGAGAAGGCACTGCAGTGAGCGTGTTGGAGCATGAGCCTTGTTTGGGGGTCGGTGCTGTAACAGATATACAGTGACTGTGAGGGAACAGAGAGAATATGGTGACCCTTACCCTGACAGAATAGGGAAGGTTATTGATGTGTGTCCTGTATTGCTGGGTATTTCTTCAGACCGCAGATACTGCACTGAGCTGGGTGGTGAGCACAGACGATGCTCGGTGGATCTGGTGGTATGGCCCCCTCTGGGAAGGGAATGGTCCCCCTCTGTACTAGCCCATCCACCAAGCCCGCCATGCTCTGTCAACAAACCGTGGTGTAATTTCCCCTTATATGCCATGCTCGGGGTAATCTGTGCAATACAGCACCAACCTGAGAAAGCTCAACCGTGTGCCCATTGGCCTTTTAAAGATGGCACCAGTGCCAGGGATCACGGAATATCCGGAGTACCCGAGCGACTGTGTGTACCTGCAGTCATGATGGGTGGGAGATTCGGGCTGGTATTGAATGAGAGGGACACCATCGGGTGGGGTAGGTAGCTAATGAGGTGAGTTCGATAAGATAGCACCAGGAAACCAGCTCAGCTTTGTACAGACAATCCCTCTGTCACACTCAAAAAAAATGAAATTGAGACAAATTATTGTTTTATACAGCTCAATGTGTCGAAAACTCTGCAGTTCTCCCTCCCAGTTGCAAAGCTCCAGGACAAATGCTCATTCAAAACTCTCCATCGCCTGAACTCACACTAATATACCATTCACTCATAATTCTTCATAATACTGACCCGTGTTGCATGATACTGTCGAAATGTCAGTGAGACGTGCTCTCCAATGTACAAAGCCCTCTTCAGTCCTTGTCCTTCCAAATGCATATACATCCTTTCCCTCAAAGTAACCTCCAACAATTTAGTCACCATTGACGTCAGGCTCACCAGTCTATATTTACCTGGTTTTTCGTTCCTTTCTTAAATAATGACACTATGTCAGCAGCTCTCCAGTCTTTTGACACCTCACCTGTGGAAATCAATGATAAAGATATATCAGCAAAAGGCTGAACAATCTCTTTCCTAGCTTCCCACAATATTCTGGGATACAACTGATCAGGTCCCAGGGATTTGTTCACCTTTATGTGTTTTACAATGTCCAACACCTCCTTGTAATATAGATACTTTTCAAGATCTCACTTTGCATTTCTTCATTTTCTCACTCTTATAACTTCCTCCACATTAAATACTGAGGAGAAATACTTGTTTTATATCTTTCCCATCTCTTGTGATTCCACACATAGGTAGCCTTACTGATCTTTAAGGTGCCCTATTTTCTCCATGGTTGATCTTTTGCCATTAAAAGATTTGTACAGTTTCGTCAATACCTCATTAACCCTATTTCTAAAGCCAACCCGCGTTCACATTTTTCTGGCCCGAATTCCCCGTTGACTATACACTTATTGCCCTTATACTCCTCTGGGGATTCACTTAATCTCAGCTCTGTTTACCGGACATAGGCCTCCTTCCTTACCTTGATCAGAGCATCAATATATCTAACCATCCAGCACTCCCTGCACCCACCAGCCTTGCCCCTCTCACTAATAGGAACACGTTGGCTCTGGACTCTCTGGATCCAAGTTTTCATGGCCTTGCATTTCCCAACCATCCCTTTACCTCTGAATAGGGTATTCCAATCAGCCTTTCACAGGGCTCGCCTAACACTTTCAAAATTGGCCTTGTTCACAGTTAGAACTTTAATGTCTTTCCTATTCCACAACTGATTTAAAACTAATATTTATGTGTTACAGACTTGAATGTTAAATAAACATTCCCTGCCCCTCTGTGACAGGCTCGAGAGACTGAATAGGCTCCTCCTGTCCCTCTGTAATAGACTGGAGAGGCTGACTGGCCTCCTCCTGTCCCTGTGTAACAGACCCGGGACATTAAATAACACAGCAACTCATGGAGTATGAGCAGCCGTTAAACTGTATTTGATGGAGGTCCATCCCTTCTCAGTTACAGAAATACAAATAGCACAATGTACTCCAGGTGTCCTCTCAGTAACACCTCATACAGCTGCAGTGACAAATCCTTTTATTTTGAATTATTTTGTTTGCAAACGGTGCTAATGTTCCAGCGTTCCACCTTTTCAAGTAGCAACAGGCAAATATGGACTGAATGCCCTTCTCCTTTCCTTCTGTAAGATGCCCATAGGGACAGAATTGCTTTGGCCTCTTCCTGAGCAGCAGTGTCAGTGCTCTGTATCAAGGTTATGAAAGGATTTGAAAGGAGGGAATTAAAACCAGGAGTATCCTCACACCGGATAATACGTATCATACTTTGTGTTAAGGTATCCAGAAACTTGCCCACCCGACCTTCTTTTATGTAGCCGATCTGTTATTTTATAACTGCTTCCTTTAATAAACAGAGTGGAATATATATAGGGCCCTGCAGTGTCCTGTTAATATACTCGTATGCACGGAAAAAAATTATTAAAAGATTGAAAGATTTATGGTCCATCACTCAGTAGCCCTTATTCTTTCCATCTCAAAACCAGTAAATCTTCCCTTTTATCGTGATATGAAAAGTGATATATAGAGCTGGTTAACTGATCCTATTTGTTCAGTGACTGTGATTAATGCCAATCTCCATGGATTCTAATTATCCCAGTGAACGGTTTCCATCTTTTGACGATAAATGGGCGCCATTCAATGTGTTATTCCATAACATGAGCAGGACCATCACCGACAGCACTGACAGGGCTCAGCAGATCTAGAGAGAAGGGGAGGAGAGATCAAAATCTTAGAACATTAGACTGGAATGTTCCAAACATGGATCAGAATCTGAGAACAGTCGACCGGAATATTTCAACAATAGACAGGAGTTTAGCCGATTCTATTTGGTATACTTTTGCATTTTATTGGTTGCCCTTATCATTACAGATCTATTACGCTCTTCGCATTATTCAATATTTTTATTATCCCTTCCTGGTTATCGTTTGTGTTCCTGGTAAGTGTCACTGTCCAGTCGTTGTTTCTATAAACCAGTTATGACTGTATAATACGGTTCGTTCATATAGTCTACACTTCTGGCCACTATTATTGTTCCTGTTGAAACTCTGAATCCAGATATTTACTCTACAGACCACTGCTAACTACATCAATGAAGGTGTTCAATAACTGTCTCCCTCTGCTCTGGCAGTGTTACTCATGGGTCTCTATATTGACCTACTCAGTTTCAGCGGAGAGCCACGATGTATTGCATCTTTGCCTTTGGTATTTAAATATTAAGAGCATGCAGGTCACTGTCTACTATTCTGGTTACAAACACCACCTTTTCCCAGTGTTTTCATCCCATCCCTGGCCAATATCTGCGGCTGAAGCAGACGAGTCATTACTGTGGGTGATCCCTTTGACTATGAGCTGATTCCTGACACCTTGCCTTGACCATTTCTAACTTGAAATACTCATCACTCCACAATGTATCTCACTGGCTTAATCCATCTGCTGTTTGAACCTTGAGCTATGAAATACAGTGTTAATGAAATTCATAATCTGCTGCTGACTCTCCTGGCTTCAAACCTGCCAAATGAAATCTGATTTGAACACACACCAGACTCCCATCCATCTGTCATTCATGTGCACGCTGATGTATATTGCTGTTGTGTATGGCAATACCTTTATTTTAACATTTTCAAACACTTTACCTCATCTGTCCATGAAACGTCCCTCGTTCTCTCTCTGTCGATTATCGAAAACCTGCCAGTTGTTCATATTTAAAATAGTTTCCTTCACGTGTGTTCCTTCTCAAACAATGAGTTTTGCATTCAACCACGCCAATCGCGCACGCACACGCACTCTCTCAGTCTCTGATGAAAACACACACACACACACAGGCAGAGAGAGCAAACCTTCCCATTGGAGATAGTAATCTGATGTGAGTATAGTTAGCATATGATAGTAAAGTTTGCAATACTCTCATGCTGTGCAGATAGTGCAGTTTACTGAGCAACACACTAGCATGGTGTGCACAGCTCTCCATGCTGAGCTGTCATCTTGTCCCAGTTTATGTTGTTTGTGGTGTTCTGTGAAGCAGATTCAGAATTTGATATAACAAACCATTCCAGCTGATCTGACAATGCCTTTATTCAATGTTTTCATTCTTGTAATTTTACTCTCGCAGATCTTACTTCTCCAGTCAGTCCCACTGCTCTGTCTTTTTCCCCATATTTCCACAACCTCCTCCCAGTAAATTAACTGCCTGTTTCTGTCTTTAATGTGAATCTCTCAGTCCCTCTGTATCTTTCCCTGGCCTTGGGTTTTGTCTCCCTAGTGTATCGAGAGCTGGCATTGTGTAGCTCAGAAATACTGAAATGGTGTGTGTCAGGCTGTTTTTCACTTCCCGGTATGTCCCATGTGATGGTTCATGGACAGGGATGTTTCAGAAGTTATGAGACACATCCTTGTAACTTGGTGTGTACCTGTGGCTGTCCCTCTCAGGTGACCTTGCGATCAGTAACACGAGGAAGCCCATTGAGTAAAGGATTAGGTATCTAAATTGTGTGACAATACTGTCACTTTAAAAACAAAGGTTATTTTCTTTTTTTTAACAAGAGGTCATAAATGTCAAACTGCCGACTGAAAACAGCTCAAGTAAATAACTTCCGAGACTTTTACTGTTTTTAAGAAGTAGTAGTTACAATGGCCAGCTCGCACAGACCAGGCTTTCTAGTTTTTTCCTTACAGCTGTAAGTCACCAGGTGCTTGTGTCCCAGAAGGTTTGGAAGTTTTAGTAAATTATCCCTAGCTGCTATTCTCTCCGAAGCTTCACTTGATGTTATTTCAAACTGGATTGGAGAACTGTATGTCTGAATGCTCCTTTTTACCATGGAGTGTGTTTAGGTGATGTTAGTATATTGGAACAGTTCATTTGTAGAAGGTACTGTATCCATAATTCGGTTAAGGTTTCCAATAGTTAAGTTAATCTAAATTCCTCTTCATTTTGTATGGATTTTCTTTAGAGTGTTTAAATATATTGTGTTTTAATTAATGGTGAGTGGTTTGACAAGTAGCATCACATCTGGAACACCCACTTCACATCTACCTTTAAAATACGAAAAGTTCCGCATCCAAGCTACCTGCTTAAAATAGTTTGAGGCAGTCTGGTTCGTCTATAGCAAACTGGGAACTCTTGTCTGGTAATACCAAATTGGGTTTAGAATTACAATCCCTACATTGTACAAACAGGCCATTCGACCCAACAAGTCCACACCGACCCTCCGAGGAGTAACCTACCCAGACCCATTCCTCGACTCTGTTATTACACATTTACCCCGACAAAGACTCATAACACACACATCCCTGAAAACTACAAGAAACTTAGCATGGCCAATTCACATGACATGCACACCTTTGGATTGTGGGAGGAAACCAGAGAATCCAGAATAAGCTCATAGAGACACTGGAGAGTACGCACTAGGAGGCTATTGGGTTCAAAGGTCGCATATGGTAGCTTTAGTGTCTTTCGTTCCGGATGTTGAATTCAGTTGGTTTAAACAGTGTTTTGTGTATAAATATTCATTCAGTCAGTGAGAGTTCTCTGGCTGTGGAAGAAGTGAAGTTGGGGGTTTTACAAAAAGTAATGAAGGCAAAGCTGTAGGAATTGACAGACGAGCTGCAGTTGGGGTTGTGTTTGTCTGTGAGAAAATGAGAGGTAATTACAGGTAGAGCTCGGCAATTACATTTGGTGGAAACGCCATCAGAGTCTTTGGAAATGGCTAGAATTCAATTTCAAATGGGGCACCTTGAACATGAGAAGGAATTGAAACTGTTTGAATTATGATGAAAAGTAAAAATAAAATGAAGAAGAGGAGAGAAAAAGAAAGAAGAAAAGCAGAGTGATTTAACTTGAAAAGTTAGTAATTAGAAAGGAAAGTTGACAAAGAAGGTGGTGATGAAGGTAGATGGTAGGCTGCATGAGGAGGATAGTGAGGATGAGCAACCCTATAGTGGCCAAAGGCTTGATGGGGATCTGTTTAAATACATCCAGACATTATCTAAATTTGACGAGAATGATGGGGGAGCCTTCTTGATTTAATTTGAGCAAGTGGCTAAACAAATGCAGTGCCCAGTGAACATGTGGATTTAGTTGATTCAAACAAAGCTGATAGGTATTTGCATCCCTATCAGAGGCGGTGTATGGGGAGTAGGAGGCGGTGAAGAAAGTCTTCTGAAGTGCACATGAGCTTGTGCCAGAAACTGACAGACAGTGTTTCAGGGATCTAAAATAGCGTCCGTGTTTAAACACAAATTGAGTCTGAAAGGATCAAACAAAGTGATTTTGAAAGGTGGGTAAGGGTATTAAATCAGAGCAAAGCTATGGCACTCTTAGAGAGATTCTTATTTTGGAGAAGTTCAACACTTCACTTCCTGCAGTTGTGAGAACTCGTGTGGAAGAGCAGAGAGTTAAAACGGCAAGATTAGAAACTGAAATGGCTGATGATGATGATGATTGAGTTCAGAAATCAAAGCTGGGTTTCTGTGATGGAGTAAGAAGAATGTGTGAGATCTTCTTAAAACATATCCCTGTGAGAGTAAGGTTTACTGGCATAGGCCAGGAGTAGCAGGTAAAGAGGTTAGAGCATTAAGAGGTACAGAAGTATGTAACTCTCTTATGCTGAGACATGAGGAGCTGTCATTCAGAGGGACTATTGGAGAGATGAGAAGTGCTCCATTATGTAACGTGTGGTTGGACTGTCCAGTGGAAACATCAACAGATTTATTCCACAATGGGGAAGGAGACCTTGAGCTTGGTGTTGGCGTTACAATATTTCAGCAATTACATTGCGCATAACATACATGAGACAAATCCTTTTCACTGATCGTGAGCCCTTAAAGTTTTTGGAGAAGTTTAGGGAGAAGAATATCAGTATGTTTCGATTGAGCTTATTACTGCTGCCATTCAATTTGAAATTATACAGGTGACAGGGCGAGAAAACCTCAGGTTTTGACACGTTGTGGAGACTTGGATGAAGAAAGATAAAGGCATGCTGTGGCAGGAGCAAAATGACTGAAATCGAATCGAGTTGTGAACATTTGTATGCTCAGAGTCAATGTAATATATATATATGCACCTCTTCCTCCGCTACATTGATGACTGTATTGGCGCCACCTTGTGCTCCCACGAGGAGGTTGAGCAATTCATCAACTTCACCAACACATTCCACCCTGACCTTAACTTTACCTGGACAATCTCTGACGCCTCCCTCCCCTTCGTGGACCTCTCCATTTCCATTAATGACGGCTGACTTGACACCGACATTTTTTACAAACCTATCGACTCCCACAGCTACCTGGATTAAACATCTTCCCATCCTACCTCTTGCAAAAATGCCATTCCGTATTCCCAATTACTCCACCTCCGCCGTATCTGCTCCCGGGAGGACCAGTTCCACCACAGAACACACCAGATGGCCTCCTTCTTTAGAGACAACAATTTTCCTTCCCACGTAGTTAAAGATGCCATCCAACGTATACCATCCACATCCCGCACCTCCGCCCTCAGGCCCCACCCCGCCAACCATAACAAGGACAGAACGCCCCTGATGCTCACCTTCCACCCTACCAACCTTCGCATAAACCAAATCATCCACCGACATTTCCGCCACCTCCAAACAGACCCCACTACCAGGGATATATTTTCCTCCCCACTCCTTTCCACCTTCTGCAAAGACCGTTCCCTCCGTGACTACCTGGTCAGGTCCACGCCCCCCTAGAACCCACCCTCCCATCCTGGCACCTTGCCCTGCCACCACAGGAATTGCAAAACCTGTGCCCACACCTCCTCCCTCAACTCCACCCAATGCCCTAAAGGACTCTTCCACATCTATCAAAGTTTTACCTGCACATCCACCAATATCATTTACTGTATCCGTTGCTTCCGATGTGATCTCCTCTACATTGCGGAGTATGAACGTCCCCTACAAGAACACTTTAGGGAACATCTCCGGGACACCCGCACCAACCAACCACACCGCCCTGTGGCCCAACACTTCAACTCCCCCTCCCACTCTGCCGAGGACATGGAGGTCCTGGGCCTCCTTCACCGCCGCTCCCTCACCACCAGACGCCTGGAGGAAGAACGCCTCATCTTCCGCCTCGGAACACTTCAACCCCAGGGTATCAATGTGGACTTCAACAGCTTCCTCATTTCCCCTTCCCCACCTCACTCCACTCTAAAACTTCCAGCTCAGCACTGTCCCCACGACCTGTCCGACCTACCTATCTTCTTTTCCACCTTTCCAATCCACCTTCCCCCCAACCTATCACCTTCATCCCCTTCCCTATTCACCTATTGTATTCTATGCTAGTTTCTCCCCACCCTCACCCTCCTCTCATTTATCTTTCCACCCTTCAGGCTCTCCGCCGGAATTCCTGATGAAGGGGTTTTGCCCGAAACGTCGATTTTACTGCTCCTCGGATGCTGCCTGAACTGCTTTGCTCTTCCAGCACCACTAATCCAGACTTTGGTTTCCAGCATCTGCAGTTATTGTTTTTACCTATGTATGCATTTCAGTCTACTAATAGAGGACGATTAGGAGGTCTAAAATTAATTCATCTTTGTATATTGATGGATCATTTTATTAAAGGTGGAGTTGTGAGTATACTATCACTGTAAAAAGGTTATTTTCTCTTAGGTTGTTTTTGAAGAGAGGTTCTAAAGGCAGAGGTGCAGAACTGCTGTCTGAACACAGTTTAAGTAAATAACTGAGGAGGCTTTTAGGTTTCATTAAATGGTGATAACAATCGAAGGGCGGTGGCCTGCTCTCCCAGACCAGGTTTTCTCGTTTTGTTTTTAGCTGAAGCATTTAGAAGCTGTTGGGAATCCAAGAAGGGTTAGGAGTTTCAATAGCTGCTTTTCTCGCTAGATCTCTGTTGATGTTGATATCTCCTGGATCGGAAAATTGCTGTAAGAATCTGTATTTGAATATATCTTTGTGCCAAGCAGTGTATACCAAGAAGGTACTGTATCTATTGTTATGTAAGTGTTCAAACATATAAGCTATCCCAAAATATTCTTCTCTTTGATTGGCTTTTAACTAAAGCATTTGAATAAATTATATTTTGCTAAATGACGAGTGGTTTGACCAGTCACAACTTATCTGGAATGCACACTTCCAATCTGTGTTTAAAATAAGGAAAGGTTTGGGTCGAAACGGCCTTCTTGAAACATTTTGCGGGGATCTGTAGCCGAGGGGTTTCTGACTCCCTCCTGTTACTGAAACGTTATGGAGGGGCTGGGGATGGTTTGCTGGAGGATGTGCTGTGGGCTGCCTCAGACATTCAGGGAGACCTGAGGATTTGCTGACCCAACTCTGGATGGAGCCTGGGGACTGTAGTTACAGCATCTGGGTCTGTAAAATGAACAACAAATGGAGCAGAGGCTGCAGAGGGGGAAGCTCTGAAACCACGGAGTGAGTGTGTATGGGGAAAGGGATCTGCTGTATCCACTCCGAGTTTTCCAGGAACAGCTTCCCAAGCTCCACTTAACCCAGGATCAAAGTGTGAGGGACACTGATTGAACAAGGAGCTGGTCACAGAGCGGTGTCATCTCCTTCAACACGACCTGCAGCATCACACCAGGGGGAGGATGGTGCTGCCAGTGGCTGTAGGGTCACAGTTTCATTCAGCTTCTATGATCCAGAACTTTCCAGGCAGGAGTGGGTAACATATCCATCATCTCCCAATATCTCAACATCAATGTTACCATTCGGTGATGGAGGATATATATGGTGGATGAGGTAAATAGATATCTTCTCCCTCAGCAGGGAGCTGCCGGGTGTATCCAGTACAGTGGGATTCCCGATGGTGTACATGGCATCTGCAGAGTATCCATGTCAATGGGGAAAGGTAGAGGAACTGAAGGAGCTCTCTCTCTATAAATGTTACAGTGTGCCCATGCACAGTACATCATGTTGGTGAATACCAACTCTCCTAGCAGCAGTCACGGCCTCTTCATTCAGAAGCAGTAAGCCATTCCCATCATCATCGTGTCTCCACGTAGAAAGAAATGAATATATCTTGGATAAAGGCCGTCCCCTTGATGCACGTTTCAAAACACCATCCCCACTACCAATCAACCACATCAAAGTAGTCCATGTGTACGGAGAGCAATGGGGTCACTGGAGTGTTTTGGGAGCTGACGATTAGGGATGGAGCAAAATCTCCCATGTCTGAACAGGTCTGAGTGAACCCTCCAGTACACAGTATCATTAATCCCTGTAATCCCTCTCCATTTCAGTAACATATTGCCTTCCATTATTCCTGTAAATGAAATGACAGGTTATATCATCTTAAATTCCACCTTCGAAACAATTGTGTATTGCCTTTAGCTTTCTGAATCTATTTGCAGACTCTCCACTCTCTCTTGATAATTTATTCTCTTGCTTACCACAGCGACATCACCAAACTCAGCATCTGTATATCTGTTCCATCCTCCTGATCATTAATATAGATTGTAAATAGTTGAGAACCCAGCGCTGGTCACGGTGTGACCCTACTGGTTACGGTTTGTCTAACTGATTGAGACTGGTTTATCCTGAGTGCCTGCTTCCTGTATGATATCCAGTCCTCCCCAATTCCTGTGCAACACAGTTGAAGTGTTGAATAACAACAAGGAGCATCTGTGAGGAATCCAACCCCTCGATGAGGCTGATGTCAACGCGGCCTCTGTACCACTTTCCTGCCATCTCTCCATCCTAAAACTCTAGTCTCTTTTGTAAATTGCGCCACATTAAAAAAAATCCACTCCACATCTACACTTTCATTTACTTTTCGCATTTTACAGACATCAATGAGATCTCCTTTCATTCTTATAAACACGAGAGTATAGGCCTAAACTGCTCAATTTCTCTTCATAAGACAAACACTTCAAATATGGAATCAATCTAATGAAGCTCTTCTGAATTGCCTCCAATGGAAATACCTCATTCTGCAGGACACCCAAACTGTACTCCAGTTGTAGCTTCACTAATCCTTGCATAGCTACACCAACACTCCCGACTCTATCCTTTTATAAATAAACACTGAAAGTATGCTTGCATTCCTCATTACTTGCAGTACCCGCAAGCAAGTTTTCTGTGATATGCAAGCAGACACCCAGATCCCTCTGCACTTAAGCACTTTGAACTTTCTCTCCACTTAGTTCATAATTTGTCTTTCTATTATGCTGGCCAATTTGAATAGCCCCATATTTACTCACTTTAATTTTCCTTGCCAAATGTTGGCCCGTTCACCCAACCTATCCATATAGTTTCTTTAAATCTCTTGCATTATCATTCCGACGTAATTTCCCACCAATGTTCGTTTCATCTGAAAATGTGATGTCGTATTTTCTATCCAGTCAACCAAGTACAGTAATACTAATGATCGCACATGAGAACTGAAATCAATAGCACACCACAAATTGCATTTCCCAAAATAAATGACGCATTTAGTCCATCTGACTGCATTTTGTTGGTTAACCAATCCTCCATCCAAACTAATAAATTACTCCTAAACCCATGTTGTCTGATCTTACCACATACTCTGTGGAGAAGCGACATATCCGATGCCTTCAGGAAGACCAGATACATTCCATCTCCAGGAATCCTGCTAGAAAGACCAGATACATTCCATCTCCAGGAATCCTACTAGGAAGACCAGATACATTCCATCTCCAGGAATCCTTCTAGGAAGACCAGATACATTCCATCTCCAGGAATCCTTCTAGGAAGACCAGATACATTCCATCTCCAGGAATCCTGCTAGGAAGACCAGATACATTCCATCTCCAGGAATCCTTCTAGGAAGACCAGATACATTCCATCTCCAGGAATCCTTCTAGGAAGACCAGATACATTCCATCTCCAGGAATCCTTCTAGGAAGACCAGATACATTCCATCTCCAGGAATCCTTCTAGGAAGACCAGATACATTCCATCTCCAGGAATCCTACTAGGAAGACCAGATACATTCCATCTCCGGGAATCCTACTATCCACCTTGCTTGTCACATCTTTAAGTAACTCAACCAAACACTTCAAACTCGATTTATCCTTTATACAACCATGTTGACTCCGATGGATTGTGGTTTAACTTTGCAAGTATCCTCAACAATGGATTCTAATAATTGTCTTAAATTAAAATAGCTTATCATTACGTTTTAGTCCCAAATCTATATAGTTATTATAATTTCTTCCCTTTCGAAAACCTTTACGTTTTCTTTAAATTCCTGTTTAATGGGCAAAAGGTTTTAAGAGGTCTACTCCAATTGCTGTTTGAGGCATGTGTGGCTGGCTGGACTCATCATCCTGCTGGTGTACAACCTCAATGGGTTGGCATCTTTCTGCTGTTCCCATGCTGATGTCTCCAAGGCCAGAATGACCTTCTCCCGTTGATGCATTTGGGGGTTGGGGGATTATGGAATCCTCCTGCTGCTGGGTAACATTTTGAGGGGCTGATGGGTCTTTTCATACTTCCCCATACCTGGTGGAAATGCTGAACGGTCTGTGCGTGTATCCCGGAGATGGGACCGAGGGAGTGATTGGTCTTCTCTTGTTCCTGTACAACAGACATGCGTCTGAATTACCTTTTCCTTTCTCATGAAAGAAGTGTCAGACAGTTTTTATCCTTATCCAGAATGGATTCCTCCACTATCTGTGTAATTTGCTTCACTTGTTGAAATTGGCTTGGTTGGTCTGAATGGCCTCCTGTTATCCCAGTGTAACAATCTCCAGTCACTGTGTGACCTCATCCAGTTGTTACAGTTTTTACAGACTTGAGGAGGCTGAATGAACTGATCCTGTTGCTGTTTAACAGGATACTAGTGCAGCATGGCCTACTGTTATGGGTGGGAGTGGCTGATTGGCCTCCTTCTGTAAATGTATATCACGCTCTAAGGGGCTTAAAAGCCTCATCCTGTTTTGGTGAAACAGGCTCGAACGCCTGAATATCCTTCTGTTGTTCCTGTGTAACAGGCTGGAGAACGGAATGGATTCCTCCACTATCTGTGTAATTTGATTCACTTGTTGATTGCTTCTGTCATCTTTGTTGAAATAGGACTCTCCTTAATTTATGTGAACTCCAACGGCTACTGGGTCAACCTGACCATCGTTTCGTTATAAGCTCGCACCTTCATTGCAGGAATCAGTTGAGGGAACCAACTCTGAGCTACTTCAAATATAACATCATTTTTTCTTCATTGAAGAGATTATACCTGTACACACTACTCCAGATGTGATCTCACTAAGACCCTATACAGCAGCAGTAATGCTTTATCAGCCTGCTGTAAGGTTCCCACCCAGGTTAGAGCTGTCTCAGCTGTCTGGGGGAATACAGAGCATTGTTGGAAAATCATTGTCCTTCTCTACTACATCAGCATAACGGGAGATCTGGAGAAATTAAAGTTTGAGTAGATCATAAAGGATGTGGTGAGATGATCTCTACCATTAATCTCCCCAGAGCCCAAGTCGGACAGATTCCACAGAATCTAGTAAGGTGGAGCGCAAAAACAGCAAGGAGGAGCAAACATTGATGGGAGTTATATATCAAAGTGAAAGCTGCAATACAAATGTTGGACATGTTATAAAACAGGAAATGAGATATTCACATTTGTGTGTACTGCAGTAATAGTGTACTGTTTAAGTTATATTTAAACTGTGTTAACCCAACTGAATGCTAGTGCTGGGAGAAATGGATTTCATGCCAACGTGTGAGATGGTTTACATGAACACTATGTCGAGCACTGAGCTCGAGATCTGGTTATTTAGGAATTGGTGTTGAGTGATCAGAATAGCTAATGGAAATTTTTGCTGGAAAGGACCTTTTGGGAACAGTGACCACAATGTATTGGTTTTCTTTTATGCTGTTTGAGTACACGATAGTTTCATTTTTATTTGAAGTAACCGTTATAAATCGGAATCATGCAAGCCATGAGGGTGTGAGGAGATAATGGGGACTACAGATACTGGAGATCAGAGTCGAAGAATGTGGTACTGCAAAAGCACAGACAGGCAGCATACTGAGACCAGATAAATCGATGTTTCGGGCATAAACCCATCATCAGGAATGAAGCTTATGGGCCAAGGGGGCTGAGAGATAAATGAGAAGGGGGTGCGGCAGGGGGGGAGATAGCTGGGAATGCGATAGGTAGATGAAGGTGGTGTTGAAAGTAATAGGTGACAAAGGGAGACAGAACGCCTCGTCTACTGCAACCATTAAACCCAATGTGGTCTTCTCTACATTGGCGAGGCAGGAGGTCAACCTGTGGATCAATTCAGAGAACATCTCTGGGACAGACACATTGAACAAAACTATCGCCTTGTGGCTGAGCACTTTAAATCCCCTTCCCACTCTGCCAAGGACATGAGGGTCCTGGGCCTGCTCCACCGCCAAACCCGAGCCACCAGAAGCCTGGAGGAAGAAAGGCTCATCTTCTGTCTTGGGACCCTCCAATCACAAGGGATCATAGTGGGGTTCCCCCTTTCCCCATTTCCCCTAATCCCACTTTATCCCACTCCAAAATTCCAAGTCAGCACCGCCCTTTTGAATGTTCCTTTGTGTCCACCTTTCTTCCTTTCAATCTGTTCCACCCTCCTCTCTGACTATCACTTTCAATCCCACCTTCATCTACCTATTAGATGAAAGGAGGCAGCTTAGAAAAAAGCCAAGTATTGCAGTAAGCCATTGGATTCAGAGAAATGTATTACCCAGCAAAGGATGAGCAAGAAACTGAGAAGAAAATCAAAGAGAGAAAAAGCGTGCAAACGAAAGAAAAACATGAAGTTTGCTAAAAAGCGTCTATCAATGTATGGAAAAAAATAATAAAAACAAGATCAAATGTGGAACAGTTGGTGTACGTTCAGGATAATTTATTGCAGAGAACAGAGAAATCACAGGGGAAAGAAACAGTTTTTTTTGTGTCTATCTTCATGGAAGAATGTCCAGAAATTCTTCCAGAAATACCAAGTGACCATGGGACTTGTGTAAGTAAAGTCTAAGATCATTCTTATCAGTGTTGGGGTTATCTTTGAAAAGAAAGCTGGATTGAGTATTTATAAATCTGACAGACTCGATGTACTGCATACAAGAATTTCAGAGGAAGCAGCAATAGACATGTTGATTGCATCGCGTTTTTTCACTTTATTTTCTGACACATTCCCAAAAGTTATTTAGCCAATCTGGATAAGGCAAAGGTTATAAATATTATCCAACAGTTTAAGAAAGGATGAAGATAGAGAGTGGTGAACTACAGACCAGTAACTTGTCATCCGCAGTTGGGTGTCTATTGGATTCGATTACAAAGAACATGCTACTAGATATATAGACGGTAATAACATAACTGGCCAGGGTGGTGATGTATCGATGAAAGAAAACCAGAAATGGAAGACATCGTTTTAAAATGGTTTCAAGATTATTCTTGGAGACATACTCAATGAAGAACCAATGGATAACGTATAGTTGGATATTCACGAGCTTTTGTTTAAAGAACATGGAGAAGTAGAAGTCGATGAGACCAAGGAGAATCCCACGATATTCTACACGGATAATTAGAATAGAATAATCAGCAAACAGTTAGTGTCCATTAGAAACCAAATGGGCAATCTGAGTGTCAAGCTGGAGAAAATTGATGGATTGTTACATGAGACCTTCACATCTATTTTACTTGGGAGAAGGAGGAGGCAGGTACAGAATTCAAGAAGGTGGATGGGGAAGATCTTGAACACATTCATGTAATTTCGAGAAAGAATTTGAGGCTTTGTTCTGTATAAATTTGGACCAATCTCCATGTCTGAATGAGTTGTATCACAGGAGGGTGTTGAGGTCAAGGGAGGAAAGACCCTGACTGAATATTTTAATTAGAATCTGACCATAGGGGACGTGCCAGAGAACTGGAGAACTGTTAATACGATTCCACTTCACAGTAAGGGTAGGAGAGATAGTCCAGGGAACTATAGACGAGCTAGTATTAGATCACTGTTAAGGAAACTACAGGAGAAAATAGGGAATGAGAATATCGAACTCCAATCAGAGTCACAAGGTTTGATCAGGGATAATTATCATGACTTTATCAGAGGGGAGTCGCATCCAATGGATTTGATTGAATTAGTTTGAGGAGATCGATTGTTTAGTTTTGTAAGAAGGTCTTTGAAAAATTTCAACCTGGGAAACTGAAAAATAAAGTAAAATCTCACAATATGAATGATAACTTGACAAGTTATGATGAAAATTGTCTAAGTGTCAGGAGGCAGAGGGTGGTGGGAGAAGGCTGTTTGTGTGACTGGAGACCAGTGTCCCCTGGTGTACCACAGGGATCAGTGCTGTGTCCCTTATTGTTTGTGCCATTCATAAAAAAAACTATAGATTTGAATGTGGAGGGGGTTTGGTACAGAATGGGGGAGATGTGATAAGTAAGTGTATGTTTGACATAAAGATTGGCTGGGTGGTTAGCAGTGAGAAGGAAGGCCTTAAGTTACAGGAAGATTCCTATAGAATGGTCAGATGGGCAAATCAATGGCAGATAGAATGTAACCCTGATAAATATGAGGTGATGCACTTTGGGAGAAGGAACCAGACAGGGGAGTACTCAATGAATGGCAACACACTGGGAAGTTCAGATTGTGCTTCGCCACACATCCCTGAATGTGACTGGACAGGTTAATGGGCTAGTTAAGAATTGGACCTTGGGTATTGTGTTTCCTAATCAGGGCGTAGATTATAAGAACAATACAGGGCTTTGGTTCGGACAAAATGGAATACTGTATGTAGCTCTGGCAGCCACATTCCAGGAAGGATGTGATTGTACTGGAGAGGGTGCAGAGGAGATTCACCAGGATCTCCCTGGGATGGAGCATATCAGCTATGGAGAGAGGCTGGATAAGCTCGGGTTGTTTACTTTGGAGCAGAGGAAGCTGAGGGGTCCGTGATTCAGAAGGATAAGATTATAAGCGACATGGACAGGGTGGATAGAGAGCTGCTGTTCCTTTTCGTCAGTAGCTCAAGCCAGTACACTTTTAAAGTGAAGAGTTTGAGGTTCAGAGAGGATTTAAACTTTTTTTCACCTCAAGGGTATTGTGTTTTGGGATTACTTCTTGAGAGGGGAATTATCACGAGTAACCTCACAATCATTAAAAAGTACTTAGACGAGCATTTGGAAGTGTAATAACATTTTAGGGTATGGGCCTGCTGTAGGGAAGTGGAACTAATATAAATCGTTCTGTACTGCTGTTGGCACAGAGTCTATGCTCCTGTGAATGTATGGTGTGGAAGGTCAATTATTGAGCAGTTTAAGGCAGGAATTGATGAGTTTCTGAAGAGTATGTTCACAAGGGTGATCAGAGTGAACGGAGACAACTTGATAAATTATGTCAATGTGAGAAAGATGAGAAAACAAGCACAGTTTCCTTACAGATTGAAACCAGAGAATGGAGAATGGGGAACAGGGAAATGGCAAAACTGTGAAGCCACTACTTCCGTTCTGTCTTCACAGAACATTTTGTAACAGTACTTGGAAAATCAAGTCTGGGGTGGGAAAATGATAGAGCGCATGGAACATAGAACATAGTAAGGAAATGGTTTAGGATAAATTATTGGGACTGAAAGTAATGGTCATAGACAACACTAACATAGATTTATGAAATGGGAATTATTTTTGAGAAACAGACTGGCAGACAAATGACAGAGAACCAATGGATGTAAAATACGTGGATTTTCAGAAAAAAATTTTCTTAAGCTCCAAGCCCAGTTTACAAAAGCAAATCTGAGTGGATTGGGGCTAATGTATGGCCATGTTTCTAGAATGGGACAGCTGGCAGGAAACAGTGAATAGAAATAAACAGGCTCGTCAAGAATCAGCATGACATTGTCTGTAAGGTATGATTCTGTAAAGTATAAGTCCTTCCACATTTAGTCAAGAAACGTTGGGGACAATTAAACAATTCACTGGAGGAAGAGATTCCACAAATAACCCCTTCCTCCATGATGGAAGAGCCCAGCACTTCAGTGTATAAGATAAGGCTGACGCATTCGCAACAATCTTCAGTCAGAAATGCTGAGTGGATGATCCATTTCAGCCTCCTCCAGTGGTCCTCAGCAATTCAGTTACCAGTCATCAACCAATTTGATTCAGTCCACGCGATATCCAGAAATGATCTGAGATACTGGATACTCCAAATGATCCATACTCTGACAACATTCTGGCAACAGTACTGAAAACGTGTGCTCCATAACTTGCCACTCCCCTAGCCAAACTGCTTCAATACAGTTACAACAATGACATTTCCCTGGTTATGTGGAAAATTACCCCAAGTATCTCCAGTATATGAAAAGCAGAACAAATCCTGTCCGGCCAATTACCACCCCATCAGTCTCCTCTCGATCATCAGTAAAGTGGTGGAAGGTGTCAGTGCTTTTAATCAGCACCTGCTCAGCAATACCCTGGTCAATGACGCCCAGTTTGGGCTCCACCAGGGCCACTCAGCTCCTGACCTCATTACCGTGGTTCAAACATGGACAAAAGAGCTGAATTCTAGAGGTGGGGTGAGAGCGATAGCCCTTCAATCAAGGCTGTCTACGACCAAGTGTGGTATCAAGGGGCCTTAGCAAAACTGGAATCAATGGGTATCAGAGGGAAACTCCCCGCTGGTTAGAATCATACCTAACACGTAGGAAGGTGGTCATGGTTGATAAAGGTCTGTCAACTCAGCTCCAGGACAAGTCTGTAGGAGTCCCTCGGGCAGTGGCCGAGAACTTCTTCAAGGCTGCTTCATTTTAAGGTCAGCAGTGGGGATGTTTGCCAATGATTGGAGAATGTTCTGCAACATTTGTGTCTCCTCAGATACTTAAGCAGTCTATGTCCAAATGCGACAAGATCTGGACAGTATCCAGCTAACAAGTGGCAAGTAATATTCAGGCCACACGAATGCCAGGTCATGACCATCACCAATAAAATACAATCTAACCTGCCCCTTGGTATTCAATGGTGTTACTATCACTGAATCCCCCAGTATCAAAGTCCTGGTGGGTAATCATTGCTCAGAAACTCACTGGTCTCGCCACATGAACACAGTAACTACAAGAGCAGGTCAGAAGCTCGGAATACTGCGGCGAGTAACTCACATCCTGACTTCCAAATGTCTGTCCATCATCTACAATGCAAAAGTCAGAAGTGTAATAGGAGACTCCCAATTTGCCTGGATGAGTGCAGCCCCAACAACACTCAAGAAGCTTTATACCATCCAGGACAAAGCAGCCAGTTTGACTGTCCCTTCACCCACAATGCTCCATAATGAACGCTCAGCAGCAGCAGCACCAGCAGCAGCAGTGTTTTACTATCTACATGCTGCAATGAAATGATTCACCAAAGATCCTCAGAGACCATCTTCCCAACTCACGACCACATCTATCTAGAAGGACAAAGGCTGCAGATGTATGGAAATGCTGTCATCTTCAGCTTCCACGCCAAGCCATTCACCATCCTGACTTGGAAAGAGATCACTGCTCCTTCAGAGTCACTGGGTCAGAAGCCTGGAATTCCCTCCCTAATGGCATTGGAGGTCAACAGCAGCAGGTGGACTGCAGCGGTTCAACAAGGCAGCTCACCACCACCTTCGCAATTAGGGACAGGACAATGCTGGCCCAGCCAGTGACTCCGAAAAATAAATAAATAAAAATTAACAGAGGAAGGTTGCTGAGGTGTCACAGGGATCGTTGCTTGGGACCCAGCTGTTCACAATGCCCTTTAAACATTTGGTTACTGGAATCAGCTATAATATATCCCAGCCTGCTGACAGCACTAACGGATGTGGGATTGTGAGTGGGTGAGGAGGATGTAAAAAACACCAAGAAGATTTAGACAAGTGGAGTGAATGGGTAAATACGTGACAGATGGAGAACAATGTGGATAGAGGTGACCGTGTGCTCTTTGGTGGAAATGATAAATTGTCAGCCTACCATTTGAAAGGGATTGGTTGAAACATGTTGATCTACAAAGGGACGTATGCTCCTTTTTGTTGTTTCCTTCTGCATAAACCTCTGAGGCCCCTGCAGCGCAGTGAGTTCTGTAACCAGAAGTCAATACTGGGCATGGCATTGGCACGCTGCCCAGTGTACACAGACCCACCAAGTGGGGAGCTGAAACATTAAAAAGGATCTGCATCTCCCTGTACAGCAGATGCTGAAAGCAATATAGCAGAAACAGAAAGCAGTGAGGAAGATAAATGGTGTGTTGACCTTCATTTCAGGGGGATGTGAGTCCAGAAGTAAGGGTGTCTTACTGCAGCTGTACAGGGCCTGGTGAGATATCATCCCGAACATTGTGCAGTATTGTGTGTAGTTTTGGTCTCCTCACCTAATAAATGGCAAACCTGACATTGAAGAAGAACAGTGAAGGATGACCAGACTGATCTCTGGGATGACGGGCTTGTTGTGGGAGCAGAGATTGGGGAGACTGGGCCAGTATTCCACGGGGTTTAGGAAAATGAATGGAGATCTCAGTGAAGTATACAAAACTCTGACAGGGTGAGTCAGATTGGAAGCAGGTCACTCTGCATTGAGATGAGAATAAATGTCTGCACTCACAGACTGGTGAACCTGGGAATTCGCTCGCACCTGGAAACCGAGACATTGATTATAGGTAAGGATTTAGAGACAGTAAAGGGATGTTGGGAGAGCAGGAGTACGGTGTTGAACTGAAGGGCCAACCATCATTACATTGAATTGGGTAGCAAACTCGAAGGACCAAACGTACTACTGCACTTCCTATTTTATAGCTTCCTAAGGTTACTCACATTAACGGATATGTATATGGTGTGGGGTAAGTGCATTGAGGAGACTTTTTCCATGAACTAGAATGGGGGAGGCTCAATGTGTTGAATGACCTACTCCTTTCTTGCTGTTTCTGTGCAGTCTGTAGGAAAGCTCTGTAAATGCTGTCACAAGCTCTCAGATGTTAGGAAGGAGGTCTCTGCAGAGTCGACAGGACTGTGTTCTCATTCCCTTTTCCGACACTGATGCAGAGGCCGGGTGTTCTGTCCGGTTTCATCCTTTCAGACCTCGGAGTAGTTTGATACAAATGAGTGTCTTGATTGGCCGTTTCAGAGACCATTGAAATGTTTATCACATGTCAGGGTCTTTGGAGTCAGTTTTAGGCCAGCCCAGGAAATCATGGGAGATTCACTTCCTAAAAGTACATTGGAGAAGGAAATTCTGTTTACAATCCATATTGGCTTCAAGGTCACTGTTACTGACCCCAGATTTGAGATCTCGATATTTTATGAATTGTCTTTAACTTCCACCCGCTGCTAGAGCATTAGCCTGGTCTGGATTAGTAATCCAGTGACATTTCCACAACAGCACCATCTCCACATGGGGACCTATCGGAAACCACACTGAGCTGGTTATTTCTCTGCTGTTTGCCAGCTCTGTCAAAAAGCACTCCCACCTATTTGACTGGACTGAGGGGGTGGTAATTGGTCAGATTGTAATTATTCCCCTCTTAGGGAGCGGGACATAGCTGAGCAATTTTCCACAGTGCCAGGGAGATGTCAGATTTGGAACTGGAATGAAATAGTTTCCCCAGGGACACAGCTTGTTGTGCAGCACAAGTGTTCAGTCCGATTGCAGAAATGGTATCAGGGCCCATTGCCTGTGTCATATCTACTCTGTTCAGCTGTTTCTTCATGTCCCGTGCAGCAATTGACATTGGTTGAAAACTGACATCTGTGATTCTGTGGGCATCGTGATGAGGGTGAGGTGTATCATCGACTCAATACTTCTGGCAGAGGATGGTGCAGATCAAACATCCTTCTCTTTTACACTGATGTGCAGGTCTGTTCCATTATTTAGGATGGGAATGTTTGTGGAGCCCTCTCCTCCTGTCATTTGTTTAATTGTCCATCACCATTTTATAACTGAACGTGACAGGACTGCAGGGCTTCGTTCAGATCTGTTGGTCAAGTCTGGTAGCTTTAATGAGTTAGCATCAGGTTAAAGTTCATGTGATTCTGACCCTGACATGTTCACCCACACTCGTCACTGAGCCATAGAAGGTGTTGATGGTAATGACAGTCTGAAGTGGTCCCCTGGAAAAAAGTTACAGGTTGTGGTTGAATGAAGCTCTGCTTCTCCTGCTGCTGTGGTCTACAGCACTACGTGAATACTCAGTTTCGAGCTGCAATATCTGCAATGCAATTCTGCTGTCTGTTCCCCAATTCTCACTGAGACCCATTCACCCATCAGCCCTGCACTCAGTGACCGAACCTGATTTCTGATGTGGAAATGCTTCCATTTTCAAACTCTCATTCTGCTGAGGGTCTGTCTCCCCGGGTCTTGCTTCCAATCTGACACATTCCGCAAAAGCATTTAACTGATCTTAATGCAAATGTTTAATTCACCTGAATCTTTTTCCTTGAGAAATACCATCTTCTGTGTTTAAAGTGAATGTGTTTCCTCTGTTTCTCTCCCTGACCGTGATTAAGACCTCTGCAGTGTAAGTGATGCCAGCGTTATGTAGTTGCAGAGCCAATGAATTCTCTGGATTCCCAATCATCTTCACCACATTGTATGTTTTCTCTTTTGGTTTGATGCCTTATCATTCATGGCTGCCTTGTTCTCCCATGAGTATGTTTCATCTTCTTTGAGTTGCATTTCTGGTATTATCTTCCGAATGATCCCCAGAACCTCCTCCCATTGCTGCTCCATGGTCTTTCCTGCTCAACTCCCCTTCCAATTAACTCTGGCCAGCTCCTCCCGCATGTCTTGGTAGTTACATTGTTCAATTATAACCACATTACATCTTGAAGAGAGCATTAGATATAAACTGAAAGAAGGAGTCTTGGTAGATGGGACACAAAGAGTAATTGGTGGATTTCATAACTAGATGTAAAGGGAGAACGAGAGAGAGGATATAGATCTGCAGATGTGGAAAATGAGAAAACTACATTATCGAAAGAAGTAGATGAACATTTCCCAATGGTTTGGCAATGCCTGTGTGCTGTGGCCCTTGGTACAGTGCGTGTACAACAGAGTAATATGTTCAAATGCTGAGTCTGATGCCAGAATATTTATCTCCCATTATATGACAGACACTAGCTTTGGAAAGAACCCAACAGGCCAATATATTGAAGGGGATTAACTGAAATCATTTGGGACACTAGAATCAAGAATTTGGAGCACTCATCCTGGTAAGAATGAGAGAGTAGAGTAGGGAATCCCAGAAAAGGAGGGAACGTTGAGAGGATCAAATCATGTTTTAATGTTTTATCAATTTTATACATCATGTGCATCATTTTTCGTTAACTGTGTCTCTGTTGTTCATTTACAATGTGTTGTGCACGTGTGAAAAATGCTACTTAACTCCACACAAACATTGATTAAACAGTGTGTATAAAATCACTTTTCGACCGTTGAAACTGTCCTGTTGTCGTGTTATGAGGATACATGAACACCAACTGGCCAGCAAAAGACATGACACAATATCACTATGTTCCATACATACAGACAAAGAAAGGTACCACTTTGACTGGGACAAAACACACACACATACTAAGACATGCAAGGACCTTCTTAGAGGAATGGCGTTCTAACCAGAAGTCCATCCATAGACGCATCAATTTAGATCCTGTCTACATTCTCTTGTTAAAATAACCGGAAATGACATCACCCACTTTAAGAAACCAAGACCTTTAAATAGAGAGGTGGGACATACCACCAGCACTTCAAAAGATACTCTCACTGATGATGTCACCTAGTCATGGTGACGAAACGTCTGAAAACAAACTTTCAAGCTCACCGAGCTAACTTGCACACATATGAATTGTTACTTTTTGTTCATTAGTGGAATTTAGGAGTTCTCTGTCACTCACGTTTTAACAGATTATGAAGTGAGGTGAGCTTTTCTGGGTGTGTGGTTGTAATTAACAGAGGGGTTCGACATTGATGTCATAACAGTTTGGGGCCTTGCCGTGTGGCACTTGGACCGACTTGAACAGATTTGAGATACAACAGGTCCCAGCAAATTCCAACTCATTGCAATTAGTGACTTTGATCTTCAAATAAAACCAGTGGGAAAATTCGTTTTATTTTGTTACTTGTGGTTGAGTAAATCAAAAGTGAGGGAAATCGCTTTTAACATTACGAAAGAGGTTCCCAAATTTTCCAAGGAAGTTTAGAAGGACAGAAGGAGGACATTTTTTAGAATTAGCAAATAGGTTGGAATTGAGTTTAACCAGGGAGAAAAGGGAAGCTGAAATTGTAATGGAGTTGGCCAAGCACTTTGATGTATCAGAGAAATAGGCAACTGTAGTGGAGTTAGAAAAAAACTTAAATTGCAAATGTGGCAACTGGAGATAGAAGATAACTAAAGGGAAGGAAATAGAGAGAAGAAAGAGAAAGAGAAGAAAAAGAAAGAGAGAGAGGATTTGAAATGCAGAAGTTGGGAATTAGACAAGAAAGTTAAGTTAACAGGATGGAGATGAAGGGGGAACATAGGGATGTATACAAATATGTTAATAACTTGCCATATTTCGGTGACAAAAATGTCAAAATCTTTTTTATATCATTTGAAAAAATGGCTAGGCAGATGACGTGTCCAGTGAACTTGTGTGTAATGCTAGTTCAGACTAAGCTGGTGGGTACAGCTGGTGAGGTATGTGCAGCGCTGTCAGATGAGGGATCAAGAGATTATCAAGGTGTCAAATTGGTTATTTTGATTGGTTATGAATTGGTACTAGAAGCATATAGACAGAAGTTCAGAAAATAGAGATGGAAACAGGTCAGTCTTATATTGAGTTTGAAAGAAGTAACCACAGTAATTTTGATAAATGGGTGCTGGCCTTAAAAATGGATAAGACCTGTGAGGCTTGAAGGGAGATTAATTTGCTGGAGAAGTTAAAAGACTCACTTCCAGAGATAGTAAGAATTCATGTGAATGTACCGAAAGTTCAAGAAGTGAGAAACACGGCAGAAAGGGCAGGTAAATATGTACTGGGGCATGAGATGATATTTAGCTTCTGGCAGGAGTTTCATCCTGTGAGGGATAGAAATTGGGAGAAGGGAAGTTCACACATTACAAAGCGAACAGTAGCGCACAATACTTTACCACAGGTGAAGGAAGAAGCCCAAGGGGGTTGAAAGATGGTGAAAGGCCTCAGGTGTTCTCACTATAAGGGAGTGGAAAACATAAAATGACAGTACCGATGGTTTAAGAAGGGCAGAGGGAAAAGGTGGTTTCACTGGAGTAAGCTGGGACACACCGTGCTGGGCGTTGAATGAAGGCACTTTGGGGAAAGATGTGGTAGAAGAGGCTAAGCCCAGTGGAATTAGTGAAACTGGTAAAGGAGATCCCAAGTGGAGCCGAGGAGCTGCAGGAGAGTGCACAGCCTAGACAAGGGCTGGGTATGGAATCAGTGTCTGATCTCTCAAAGAATTCGTCTCTGTAGATAAAGTTTACTCAGAAAGAACAGGGGGAGAAGGACAAGAAGTTATAATTTTGTGAGATACGGGATCTGCTCAGTCTCTAATAGTTGAGAAGTGAGGGGCCGGAAAAGCACAACAGATCAGGCAGCATCCAAACAGCAGGACAATCGAATATCAGGCAGAAACCCATCGTCAGGAACATGGCGGGGGGACAAGGGGGGTGAAAGATAAATACGAGGGGAGTAGCTGTGCTGGTGGGAGGGCCACTGGGAAGGCGATAAGAAGATGTAGGTGGGAGTGATAGTGATCTGTCGGAGGGGAGGGTGGAGTCGGTAGGTGGAAAGGAACATAGCCAGTTAGGGCAGTCCAAGAGGGCAGTGCTAGATTGAACAGTTGAATCTGGGAGAGGTTGGTGGAGGGGAGATTTGTAATTTGGTGAAGTCAACTTTGATGCTATACAGTTTGAGGGTTCCACCTGTTCTACCATCGATAGAAGTCCTATCACCCTCCTGTCCGACCTGTCACCATCACACCCCACCTGCATCTACCTATCGCCTTCCAAGCTCCCTTCCACCCAGCTCCACCCCACTCTACTATTTATTTCTCAACCTCCTTCCCCCTCCCTTACCCCCCACTTTCCTGATGAAGGATTTATGCCTGAAACGTGAACTCTCCTGCCCCTCGGATGCTGCCAAAGAGCTGTGCTTTTCCAGCCGCACACGTTGCAACTCTCATCTCCAGCATCTGCAGCCCTCACTTTCTCTCACCCTCTAATAGGAAGAGATGAAAGATTTTTTCACACTTTCTGGCATGTTAATCAAGAGTGTGTTAATTTATGGAATGGGGACAGAAAATAATCATTCCCTTGTGTAACATCAGGATGGAATGCCAAATCAAGATTAGGGAAGTAACAGTGACAGTGAGTAACAGAGTGTCAGTTCCAGGAATACAGTTTGTTCTTGGGAACGATTTAACAGGAGGCGAGGAGGGAGACGCACCCCTTGTGGTGGAGAAGCCAACAGAAGTCTAGGGAATTGGGGTGTTAAAAGAAAAATACTGAGGAATATTTCCAGAGTGTGTAGTAACAAGATCCCACTGTCATAAGTTACAGCAGGAAGTAAAACTGAAAGAAAAAGACAAATGAGTTGATGTGCAGTGAACTGACCCCCTGTTTGATGTAACGGTGCAGGATAAACCTGAACAGGCAGGGGATCAGGCAGAGAGAGGTGTTTTGTCCAGAAAGGCTCATGGACTTATAACAGATATATACACACACATTCACACACACACATACACATGCACACACACAGAAAAGGAATCAGAATATATTGTTGAATGTTATTAACTTAAAGATAGAATCCTAAAATTAAAATGGAGCCCCCGATAGGTTACTGCAGAAGGGAAATGGGCCGAAGTACACCAGATTGTGTTAGCAGTAACGTACAGTGTTATGGCTAGCACATAAACTAATTGCAGGCGGTCACTTAGGTGTACAGAAGACTCAGGCTAAGGTACAGAAGCACTTCCACTGGCCTGGAATGCACAAGGACATGTTTTTTTTTGTACGTGACATACATCCCAAATGATAGGTAAGTAACAGGCAGTAATAAAACCAGCACCTTTCTTGCCAATTACTGCATTCAAAGAACATTTCACGTGGGTTATGATTAATTGTGTCGCTCCGCTTCCTAACATAGAAGTGGAAAACTATATTTGCTGACCATAATGAATATGTCCACCAGATTTCCACAGGCAATTCCATTATGGAATGTTAAGATAAAAAGGGAGGTGGAGGGGTTGGTAGCTTTCTTTACTCGCTGTGGGCTAGGCAGTAAGATTCAGTCAGACCAAGGATCTCATTTTACCGCTCAGCTGTTTAAGGAAGTCATGGATAGCTTCGGCATGCAGCAGTTTAAATCAAGTTCGTCCCATCCTGAATCCCAGGGAGCCTTGGAAAGTTAGCATCAGCCGCTGAAGACCATGTTCACAGCGTACTGTTATGATTACCAGAATGATTGGAATAAAGGTGTCCCATTATATTGTTTGCCATTAGAGATGCCCCAAATAAATCTACTCACTTTACTTCCTTTGAGTTAATATTCGTACATGAAGTGAGAGGTCCGTTGAAATTAACTAAATATAAATTGACAGGACCGAAGTCGGAAATCTCACTCTTGGATTCTGTGTGTGAGGTGAAGGAGAGAGTAGATGGAGTAGGGGAGTTTGCTAAGTACTATATCTGAATAGTATCTGAAGAGCACAACATAGAGTGAAGCAGGTGGCAGATAAAAACACTGAAACTTTGAGGATATCCCGTGGGGATGACGTATTAATATTGCCACCAGTGGTAGGTAATCCCTTCATAGCCAGGTTTAGTGGCCCCTTTCAAATTAAAAAAAAATGTGGAGTCAGTTCAGCTATCTAGTAAAGATACTGGAGATGACAAAAAATTTATCGAGTATTTTATATGGATGAATAATGCTCCAGACACATTTATGACTCAGGAACAGAGCTGTGGCCAGATGAACAAATTGTGTAGTTTATCTGTATGATGTGGTGATATTTAGCAAGTGGTTAAAAGCTCACATGTTACAGTTGACAGATCATGTTGAACAAGAAGCAAACTTGCTAATAAACTTAAAGAAAACAGAATTCGCGAAGGCAGAGGTGACGTTCTTGGGACATAACATTGGACATGGGAGGTTGACCCCATCGAACACAAAGTCGAAGGGCTTTGAGGGATTTCCACAACCATCCTCGAAGAAAGAGATGCTTCGATTTTTGGAACTGAGTGGATTCTATCAGAAGTTTGTTCCAAACTTCAGCACCACTGATGGATTTACTAAAGAAGAACACAGAATTGTGGTGGACAGAACAATGCCAGGAGGCATTTGAGAATTTTAAAGCAGGATTAATCACCGCATCCGTTTTAGCTACACCAAATATTCTGAGACCCTATGAAAATTGTGTTTGATGCTCGGGATATCGGGGTCGGAGATGTATTGATACAGAAAAATGATGATAGAACTGAATGGCTATTTGGTTACTTGTCGAAAAAACTCAATATCCACTAGAACAAAGATACAAAATCTCCATTATTGAACAAGAATGATTATGTTTCGCACTGGCCTGACAATATTTTAACGTGTATATGACAAACAAATTGTCGGAGATGGTTTTGGACAATGACAAATCTCTCGCATTTTTTGGAATATTTAAAGACCAGAATATGAGACTATTTCATTGAAGTTTTACCTTCCTGACTTTAAACTTACAAAAGGTACATGCTGCGGCTCCTACAATGTGATAGCAGATGGGTTATCACGGATTTAAAGGAAAAAGTGTAGATAAGATTTAGTGTTATTCCAGTGTTATAATGGTGTGCAGAATTAATATGAATGATATAACTGAGATTAATACTTTTGTATTTCATAAAATTGGGATTTAAAATTAGAGGAGAAGAAATGTAGTCATCTTTTCATTCTGCTCGTTCACTTTCTTTTCTGAAGCGGGGAAATGTTGTGAAGCCAAAAACATGTAGAGTACTTTAAAACAGAACGGGTTTTGCCGAATAGAAATTAAAGCCACAAATGCCAGCTAAAGGTCAAACTGTTCCACATGTCACCATTAGCTGAGAAATGGATACCTGAGTTTTGGTTGCTGTTTTGACAGCCATTCAAATGCAACCAAAGAGTTTAAATAACGCTCAGTAAACCAGAAGCCAATGGAATTTGAATATTATTGTTTGGACACCTGGTAAGCAACCAAATTATGAGAATTACTATATCATGGGGAGTATACATACCCAGCATTTTGAACACTACAGGGAGAGCTACTTCCATCCAACAGCAGAGCAACTGCTGTAGAGCAGCAGTGCTAACTGGTCATCCCAAACACTCTCTATCAAAGATACATGTTCATCTAAACCTACATGCAATAATAAAATGACCCGGGGAGATCAGCAGCTGAATGAGTGAGCACAGTTGGGAAGACAGAGACTGTGTGCTCTCGAGATTGTAATGTTTTATATGTGGGCTGTTGGAACAGCATATATTTGCAGAGTTGGAGTCAGATGTAAAGTAGCTAAGAAAAGAGGGGCTTGTATTTGTCAATAGTTGTTGTTTAGTGTTCACTATTAAAGTTAAGAAACAAACTTGTAAATTTTTGCTTAAATAATGGAATATAGGAGATCGGTGTCACTCATGTTTTAACAGATTACGAGGTGAGGTGAGCTTTTCTGGGTGTTTGGTTTTAATTAACAGAGGGGTTCGAGTCCACCTTGTAAATGTCCATCCACGTTAGCCCCATTTCCCTGCAGTCGGCCCATATCCTTCCAGTCCTTTCCTATCGACATATTTATCCAAATGCATTGAAATGTTGTTAATGTTGTTAATGTACACCACCCACCCACCCCCCACCCCGCCCCACCACCAACCACATCTGCTGGCAGCTCATCCATGTACCAGCCCTCTGTGTAAAGAAGTGGCCACTCAGGTTCCCTTTTATTCCTTCCCCTTTAACCTTAAACTGATCCCCTCTAATCCTCGATTCTCTACACCTTGGAAAAAGACTGAGAGCATTAACTCTATCCATATCCCTCATGATTTTATACAGCTCTATAAGGACTCACTCAGTCTCCTACACTCTAAAGAAAAGGTCCTAGCTTGTCCAACCTCTCCCTATAACTTAGACCATTGGGTCCTGGCAACGTCTTTGTAAATTTCTTCTGCACTCTTTCTAATTTCATAACATCCTCCCTATAACAAGGTTATAGAAACTGAATACAATACTCCAAGTGCGGCCTTACCAAAGTCCTGTGTAACTGCAACATAAATTCTCAACTTCTATCCTCAATGTCCTGACTGATGAAGGCCAATGTGCCAAAAGCCTTCTTCACTGCCCTGTCAACCTGTGACTCTACTATGAGAGAACTGTGCCTGTGAAAACCAAGGTCTCTCTGCCCACTGCACCCCTTAAGACCCTCCCCTTCACCGTGAAACTCCTACCTTGATTTGAGTTTCCAAAATGCAAGACCTCACCCATCTATATTAAATTCCATTTGCCATTTCTCGGCCCACTTCCCCACCTGATTAAGGTTCTGCTGCAATTTCTGATAAACTTCCTCACTGATCACGCTACCACTTATTTTAGTATCATCTGCAAACTTACTAATCATACCTTGTACATTCTCAACCAAATCATAGATAACAAACAGCAATGGACACAGCCTTCAGTCTGACCATCATCCTTCCACTAAACCCTCTGCTTCTGACCATCAACCCAACTGTGTATCCGATTGGACAGTTGCCCCAGCATTCCACGTGATGGAACCTTCCAAACCAGCCTGCCATGTGGAACCTTATCGAAGGCCTTACTGAAATCCATAGAGACTAAATTTACAGCTCTGTCCTCGTAAACCTTCTTGGTCACTTCATCAAAGAACTCTAACAAATTTGGGAAGCATGATCTCCCACTCACAAGTCTATGCTGACTGCTCTGAATCAAACCCTGTGTAAGTAATGGGTGCAGTCAATGGTATGCTGTCCTTCATTGTAAGATGATTCGAGTACATGAGTAAAGCCATCTTCCTGCTGTTGTAGAGCCTTGCTGAGAAAGCATTTGGGGCACTCTCTACAGATTTGATCTCCTTTGTAAGGAATGATCTCCTTCCCACAGATACAGATGGCAGTATCATGAGGGTAGAGCGAAGAACCTGAGAGTTTAATCTGCAGAGCTGTAAAATCTGAAATGGTGACGCTGAAAAATGAGGTGTAGCAGGTATATTTCCAAAAGACACATTGATAGGGTGAGAAATTCCACACTTTACCCAGGATTGATTGGTGTGATTTATTGTCACGTGTACCTCAGTACAGGGAAACACTTTATTTATGAGCAGTGGAGGCAGATCATAGTAAGCATAGCCAGACAGATCATAGGGTGGAAATAGACTTGGACAGAGTAAGGCATACAGGTTACACTGAACAGGACGTGCACTAGACAAGATCAACATGAGAAAGATCAGCATTATTTGAACACAGAGATGAGGCCATTCAGCTCCTTCAGTCGATTCATCAGTCTAACGTTACTTTCCTAATAGTTTATATGCCTAAATTAACTCTCCCCATGTTATTGTGCTGTTGGCGTGTGAACCCGTACTGAACGCCATGTTGTTCACAATCCCCAACATCAGCCATAATACCTTCGATCTGAAACAGGTAGCCATTCCCACCAGCTTTCACCCTGCATAGAGAAAGGCTGGCTTCTCAGAGATGGAAGGTGCCTTCTTGAGACTTCACACAAGATATATGGCTTCCCTCCTCACCACTAGAAAACCACGTTAAAGTCCCACGTGTTCATCATCAGCAACGGAGCCAGGAGGAACAACGTGGAGCAGTCTGTCCGTGCAGCCTCTGCCCCACTTGTTCATCATATTGGAGCATCAATCTGGAGACAGTGAGGACTGCCGATGCTGGAGATTGTAGTAGACAGTAGATTGCTGGAAAAGCACAGATGGTCAGGCAGCTCCGAGGAGCAGGAGAATCTACGTTTTGGGCATAAGCCATTCATCAGGAATCAGCATCAATTACCTCATTCTGTCCCTTTGTAAGTGCGTTGAGGGGGGAATGGCCTCCTCCTGTTCCTGTGTAAGAGACTGAAGGAGCTGAATGGCCTCATCCTGTTGCTGTGCAAGTGGCTTTAGGGGCTGAATGGCCTCCTCCTGTTCCTGTGTAAGAGACTCAAGGGTCTGAATGGCTTCTTCCTCTTCCGATTGGACAGGACCAAGGGCCTGATTGGGTTACCCCTGGTTCCTGTTTGACAGCTCGATGTACTGACAAGTGTGATGATGCTACAGGCTTTGAGAGGTTATTTTGTCCTGGTTTCTTTTAAGAGAGAGAGTGAATGAACGTTACCAAACTGGTTAGTTAAGACCACTGAGTAAACAGCTAGGGAGGTCTTGGGTTTATTTTAATGCAGCCTGAATGGGTGTGGCCAGCTGTCACAGATTAGGATCTCTGGGTTTTGGTTTCTCAGTAGTATCAGAAACTATTGGGGTCTGCACAGAGTTGGAATCTTCAGTGACTATATCCTGGGTGCTACTCTCTCTGAATTTTCTCTTGGTGCTGTTTTCAATTCCCGTATTAGAGAAATGTTTGTGACAATCTGTGTCTGAATTTTCCTTTCTGCCAGGGGCTGTGTTTTTGGGATTTTCCTATATTGGTACAGTTCATTTGTAATATTTCCTAGATTTGTTATTCTGTTAACTTGTCTAATGGAATTATGATTTTCTAAATTCCTCTTTCTTTGCATCCATTTTATCTTTCCCGTTTCAATAAATAGTGTTTAGCTTCACACCGAGTAGTTTGACCTGTCACATTGCATCTGGAACAGTCACTTTATATTCCCTTTAAAATAAAAAAAATATAGAGTCTAGGTGACCGCCTTCAAATATTTTCGAGGGGCTCTGGTGTGGTCCATCACACTAGACTCCTTCTCTTCCTGAGTAATAGGCTGGAGGCACTGAATGGGATGTCCCTGTTCATCTCCAATAGTGTCAATGGGCTGAATGGCTTCCTCATATTCCTGTGAAACTAGCGTGAGGTGGTGAATGAACTCTTATTTCACTGTGGCAATGTGCAGTGTCAGGCAGCGCTGGTAGATGAATGTTATGGACCATTTAACAGCACAAGTCTCAATGGAGTTTGGGTCTTGCTGCACACGGACACAGACCAGCTCAGGAGCTGAGGGGGGGAACAAAATGTTCTGAACATTGTGGCATCTTCGGTGACCATCCCCACTTCTGATCTTATGGTGGGGAGGGGAGACATTGATGAAGCAGCTGAAGATGTTTGTGAAGAGGAACTTACCCTGAGGATCTCCCACAGAGGTGACCCAGGACTGAGATGATGAACATCTTCCTTTGTGCCATGTTTGACTCCAAACACTGGACAGTTTACTCTGATTCCCATTAAGTTCAGTTTTGTTAAGATCCTTGATGTCAACAGAAGTCAACCACAGCCTTGATATCAGGGCCAGTCATTTTTACTTGAACCCTTGTCTCAACCTCTTTTGTTCATATCAATAAACCATGATATAGGAGCAGCAAGTGTTTTCTTCAAACAGGTGGGATTGAATGTCAGAATTTCTCTTCTCAAGAGTGTTCGGGAAGCTAGATGACTGAAAGTATTTGAAGAGGAGGTAGATGGATATTGACCTGACAGTGAGGTGAGGGCTATGAAGAATTGGGTATGAAAGAGGATTTGAGACCAAGAGCAGATCAGTCATGATCTTAGTGAAGGGCAAGGCAGGCTTGGGGAGTGAACGACCTGCCCCTGTTTCTGATGTTCTCACATTCTGTTATTGGAGAGTTAGTGGGTGTTATTTTCATGAATGTGCAATTACTAAATATTGCAGTCAGGGAGACCAGAGGATTTTGTGAGCCAACTCTGGTTGAGGTATGGGGGCTGTATTCACAGTGAATCTGGGTCTACAACATGACCAACAAATGAATCACAAGTTGCAGAGAGGGGAAGCTCTGTGAAGAGAGATGAGGGGCCTCTTTCATACCCAGCCTGGGTTTTCCAATTACTTTTCCCAAATCACTTCAAAGCATGTGTGACAGTATTGAGAGGCTGAATTGTCTCCTCTGTTTCTGTGCACCAGGTTATAGGAGTAAGTTGCCTCCAACTGTCCCTGTCTAGTAGGTTTGAGGGGCTGAATGGAACACAGGAACATGGGACTGAGGAACAGGAGTGGGTCATTAGATACTTTGAACCTTCTCCAACGGGCATTAAAATTGTGGCTGATCAGGTTGTGGACTCAGCCCCACTTTCCTGTCTATATCCCATTATCCGTGACTCACTTCCCTGTCAAATATTTAACTAATGCAGCTTTCAATCAATGTGAACATAGAGGCACGATAAACTTCCAGAGAAGAGAATTCCGACTTGAAAGGTCCTTTCAGAATTATTCAACATCCTTCTTATAGAATCAGAGAATCATGCAGAACAGAAACAGACCCGTTAGTCCAATCTGTTCACTCCGATCAGATATCAAATCTGATCCAGTCCCATTTGCTAGTATTTGGCCAATATCCCTCCTCTTTCAGATACTTTTTAAATGTGCGATTGTACCCGCCTTCAGCACTTCCTCTGACAGCACTTTATGTACACACACTACTCTCTGTGTGAAGCATTTATCTTCAGGTCCCTTCTAAATCATTCGCCCTCTCCCCTCCAACCAATGCCCTCTTGTTCTGGACTCCGCTATCCTGGAGAGCAGAACGTGGCTGTTCAAAATGTCCATGCCCCTGATGGTTTTATAAACCTCTATAATGTCACCCTTCAGCCTCTGACACTCCAGGAGAAAGCACCTCAACCTAATCAACCTCTCACTAAAGCTCAAACCTCCAGTCCTGGAACATCCGGGTCAGTTATTTCTGCAGAAAACCGAGTTGCACGCAGTATTCTTAAAGTGGCCTCACAACATCCTGTACAGATACAACATCCCACCACAACTCCTATACTCAATGCTCTGACTGATTAAGACAAATGTGCCAAATGTGTTCTGCACCACTCTGTCTTCCTGCGAGTCCACATTCAAGGAACAATATACCTGCAGTACTATGTCCCTTTGTTCTACAACATGCCCCAGGACCTTATCATTAAGTGTATAATTCCTGCCCTGGTGTGCGTTCACAAAATACAAAACTTCGTATTTATCTAAATTAAACTTCATCTGTCACTCCTTGCCCCTTTGTCCCATCTAATTGTGGTCTAGTTGTACTCTGAGATAATCTACTACACCACCTTTCTGATGTCATCTGTAAACTTACTAACTATGGCCCCAATATTCACATCTAAATCCTTTACATAAATGATGAAATGCAGTGAACTCAGTACTGATTCTTACAGCACACTGCTGCTCACAAGCCTCCAGGCTGAAAAATATCCCTCTTCCTTCAAGCCAATTGTGACTAGCTTCCTCTGTATCCCATGTGACAGAAAGTTACTGATCTGTCTACCAATCGGAATGAAATACTAGCTATGAAGAGAGGCTGAGTAGGTTAGGTTTATTTTCACTGGAAAAAAGGAGATGGGGTGGGGGTACCTGATTGAGGTTTACAAAATCATGAAGGGTATAGCCAGGGTGGATAGAGACGGGCTTTTTCCCAGGGTGAAGGATTCAATAACGAGAGGTCGTGCTTTCAAAGTGAGAGGTGGAATGTTTAAGGGGGATACATATGGTAAGTACTTCACACAGAGGGTGGTGGGCATTTGGAATGTGTTGCCAGCATTGGTGGTAGAGGCAGGCACGGTAGATTCATTTAAGATGCATTTGGACAGATGCATGAGGAGGTGGGGAGCAGAGGGATACAGATGGTTAGGAATTGGGCGACCGATTTAGACAGTACGTTTGGATTGGCTCAGGCTTGGAGGGCGAAGGGACTGTTCCTGGGCTGTATATTTTCTTTGGTCTTTGTTCTTTAAATGAACACCTTGCTGAAGTCCATATAGACAATGTCTACCAAACTGGCTTCATCAATCTTCTTTGACACCTCTTGAAAAAACTCAATCAAATTAATGAGACATGATTTCCCATGCAAAAAGCCACGTTGTCTACCCCGATCAGCCCTTGCCTTCCCAAATGTATGTAAATGCTATCCCTCAGAATCCCCTCCAACAACTTACCCACCACTGACATCAGGCTCACCGATCTATAGTTCCCCGGCTTTTTGGGGTCACTGTTTCCTTTTCTAGTCCCACACCTCCACTGCTCACAACAAATATTAAATGTAACCAAGTTATTGATATGGCCGATAATATCCGTCTCAGACTGGGTCAGGGTCAGTTTCAGCAACACGTCAGGCTAGTTTTTTTAATCTGCTAAAACAACACGTTTATGATCCAGAGCAATGTTACTCAAACTATGATGGAAAGATGAATGGCAAACTGTTTGGGTATTGCAATTATATAATCAATGGTTTGGAAAGGGTGGACGCTAAGAAATTGTTTCCGTTACACCTTAGAATGAGAAGTGGTAAATTCAGAACAGAAATGCGGAAACATTTCTTCAGCCAGAGAGTGGAGGGGCCTGTGGAATTCATTGCCACAGAGAAACAGTGGAGGCTGGGACGCTAAATGTCTTCAAGGCAGAGATTGATAAATTCTTGATGTCACAAGGAATTAAGGGCTACGGGGAGAATGCGGGTAAGTGGAGTTGAAATGTCCATCAGCCATGATTAAATGGCTGAGTGGACTCGATGGGCCGAATGGCCTTACTTCCACTCCTATGTCTTATGGTCTAATATTTCCCTTTCTAAACACAAACACACAAACACACAAACAAACGCACACACAAACACACACATGCAAACACACACACACACACAAACACACACAGATTAACAAAATTTCTGCAATTTAATTTGAAAGAACTTTGTCCAGATATTAATGGAACTCATGACAAAAGTAAAAATTGAGATTGTCCAAAACGTTATTCTGCTTCTGAAGATATTGTACACACACAGCTGCTAGCAATGGGATTTCATCCTGGGAGAGTTTGGATTTGGCTGAATTCCCTTTGCTTTAGGCACTGAGGAGATTCCAGTAAATTCTGGTCAGGATCACCCAAAGTGCAGCACGGTGGTTAGCACTGCTGCCTCACAGCACCAGGGACTTGGGTTTGATTCCAGCCTTGGGTGACTGTCTGTGTGGAGTTTGCACATTCTCCCCTTGTCTGTGTGAGCTTCTAATGGGTGATCCAGTTTCCTACCACAAACTGTGTAGGTTCGGTGGATTGGTCACGCTAAGGTGTCTGTAGTGTGCAGGGAATTATAGGTTAGGTGCATTAGTCAGGGGTAAATATAGGGAAAAGGGTTGAGAAGGTTGGTATGGACTTGTTAGGCCGAAGGGCCTGTTTCAACACTGCAGTGATTCTATAAAAGTAAAGATGACTGTAGAATTTATTTTTTAGCTTGCACACATTGCTGTGATGAGGAACAATGAAGGAGAGAGAGTGCAATAGGCCATTCCTTCTCGGGCAGATTACATTTTCTCCCTTTCTGAGTTGAATCACACAGTCATGTCATCCTCTCCCCAACTGGACCATGTGAGGCCTCCTTGTACATTGTCCAAACTATGTCTCCATCACATTCCCTGTTCCATGTCGGTGCATCATTGCTGCTGTCATACACAGAGCCATACCCTGAGCAGAAAATGGTCTCGACTGATTTGAAATATGTTTACATGGCCCTGCGTCATTAAAAAATAAAATATTTAATTTATTCAGAATACCTGTGTTAAAATGACTGCATTTTTAAACAAATGCAGAAATTTCTGGAAAAGTTCGCCAGGTCTGTCAGTACCCAGATGCCTTTTACATGCTGTAGTTGTACCAGCCTCCACCACTTCCTCTGGCAGCTTTTTTTCTGCACACTATCCTCTGTGTGAAAAGGTGCCCTTTAGGTCTCATCAAAACCTTTCCCCTCTCACTTTCAAACAATGCCCTCTAGTTTTGGACGCCCCAAACCTGGGGAAAAACCCCTGACTACTCACCCTATCTATGGCCATTTTGATTTTATAAACCCCTACTGCTGCGAAATGTGACTCCAATCAACACGAATCGCTGTACTTTCAGTCACCCCGGGCCTAAATTCTGAAATTCAATACTGACACCGCTCCCTTATCCATCAAGTCACAATTCTAAATCCATTTTAATCAGTTTGTTCAGATGTATCATGAGTAACTTCTGTGGGATTTACACCGAGACCTTCGTGCCCAGAGGGAGGGACTCGCATCACTCAGCAATACCCATAAAGCTGTCACAGTATTCTCCTGTGTGTTTGTTCATCAGACTGTCCTGACATGATGTGACATACCTCTGCAACAGGCAGGAATTAAATCCAGGCCTTATAGTCCAGAGCTAGGAACACTAACACACATGTTCAGGAATTGGAATCACATCCAGAGTTCTGGCTCAGAGACAGGGACACTACCCACCACACTACCATACCCAGATTTTGGGTCATATTTTAGTGCCCACTTTCAGTTCGGTGTGGATGTATTATAATCAGGTTCCCATTACTGAACTACACAAAACCCTTTGTATTGTTAAACAAATGCAAGATATTTGTCTCAACTGTAGGATATTGAGTAACGTGCTATGCCATTGATTAATTGCTATTATCTGTAGTCTGAAATATTTCGGAAAGAAATCCTGCAGAAACACTCTGCCCAATGAAGGGTCTCAAATGGATATTTGTTACTGAACAGCAGAGACGAAGGAAGAGCTTAATTTCTGACCCCAAAACACCGATCACTCTTACCCACCTCTCACGTGCAACTCCCCTTTTCCTAAAACCATGAAATGACACCAGGCCGGTGATTATTGTCCAGCCTCTCCTCCCCACTGACTGTGTCTGCAATCTGTCCCTCCTCTCCCTAACCACACAAGGCAAACCAAGCTTAGGGTCTTTGTGAAAATCAAGGCCGGAGTGTGCAGGCCGTCTGGAGAGGAATGGGCGTTTTAAAATTGAAGGGGGAGGGGAGGTGACAGTAATGTCACTCACTGGGCTGAGGGGTGGCTGATGGAGTTTAGTTTGGATTAATGCGAGGCACTGGATTTGGTAAATCAAACAACAGCAGGACCTATACAATTAAAAGTAGAGCCTTTGGCAGTGCTGTAGTACAGAAACCTAGGCCCTCAGGTTTAATTCTTTAAAATTTGCATCTCATATAGATAGTGCAGTTAAGAAGGTGTTTAACACACTTGTCTTCATTGGTCAGACCCTTTGAGTATCGGAATGGGGATGTCATGTTGAGGATGTACAGGACATTGGTGAGACCTCTTCTGGAATACTGTGTCCAGCCTGGTCATCCTTGCCCGCTCATTCCATAGGCACACCACCCTCTGGGTGAAAAAGCTGCCCTTTAGGTCGCTTTAATATTTCCCCTCTCACCTTAAACCTCTGCCCTCTAGTTTTGGTCTCCCCTACCCTTAGAAAATACCTTGACTATTCACTTTGATATTATTGACCTTGATATTATTAAGCTGGAGAGGGTTGAGAAGAGATTAACCTGGATGTTGTTGGGAATGCAGGGAGTGAGCGATAAGGAGAGGCTGGGTATGCTGGGACTTTTTTCACTGGAGAGGATGAGGTTAAGGGGTAACTTCACAGAAGTTTACAAAATAATGAGGGGTACAGATAAGCTGAAGGGCTGATGTCTTTTCCCTAGAGTTGGGGATTCAAAACTGAGGGATATTTTAAGGGGCGAGGAAAAAGATTTACAAAAGTCATAAGAGTTAATTATTTTAGACAGAATCTGGCTTGTGTGTGGAATGAACTTGCAGAGAAAGTGGTGAAAGCAGGGACAGTTACAACGTTTAAAGGACGTTTAGATCAGTCCATGGATAAGACATCAGTTTGGATGGTGCGGTGAGCAGCTGCCCTCTCCCTCCCCATCTCTGAATGAATCCCTGTTGGTTTTCACCCTCTGCCAATGCCTTGCAGTGGCGTGTGGAGGCCAGCAGAGGGTGGCATTTCATCACTTTAAGCACCACAGAGACTGCCAGACCTGCCCCACACACAGACACGCACATTCACTGACAGGAATTGTTAGGAAATGGCGTGAAGCTCATCTAGTAAGTTAAATGAAACGTAAAGAAATGCTCAATTCGACTCGTAAACTGTTAAAATATGAGGAACAGAGAACACCCAAATTCCACTGTTTAAATAAAAACATCAATTTATTTTTTCACTCTGAAAGTGAACACTTTACATCAAAAATTCACAATTCTGGGAGCCTCTTTCACTTAACTGCTTATTACCCGAGGAGAAAGTGAGGACAGCAGATGCTGGAGATCAGAGCTGAAAATGTGTTGCTGGAAAAGCGCAGCAGGTCAGGCAGCATCCAAGGAACAGGAGAATCGACGTTTCGGGCATAAGCCCTTCTTCAGGAATGAGGAAAGTGTGTCCAGCAGGCTAAGATAAAAGGTAGGGAGGAGGGACTTGGGGAGGGGCATTGGGAATGCTATAGGTGGAGGGAGGTTAAGGTGAGGGTGGTAGGCCGGAATGAGGTGGGGGCAGAGAGGTGAGGAAGAAGATTGCAGGTTAGGAAGGTGGTGCTGACTTCGAGGGATTTGACTGAGACAAGGTGGAGGGAGGGGAAATGAGGACACTGGAGAAATCTGAGTTCATCCCTTGTGGTTGGAGGGTTCCCAGGCAGAAGATGAGGCGCTCTTCCTCCAACCGTCGTGTTGCCATGGTCTGGCGATGGAGGAGTCCAAGGTCCTTGTTGGAGTGGGATGGGGAGTTGAAGTGTTGAGCCACAGAGTGGTTGGGTTGGTTGGTCCGGGTGTCCCAGAGGTGTTCTATGAAACGTTCCCCAAGTAGGCGGCCTGTCTCCCCAATATAGAGGAGGCCCCATCGGGTGTAGCGGATACAATAGATGATGTGTGTGGAGGTGCACAGATCCACACGTGGGGATGGTAAAGATACAGCGTGAAGCTCATCTGGGAACTTCAATGACACAAAGAAATGCTCAATTCACCTCGTAAACTGTTAAAATATGAGGGACAGATCCGCCAACTTCCACTGGTTAAATAAAAACATCAATTTATTTTTTTCACTCTGAAAGTGAACATTTTACATCAACTATTCACAACTCTGGGGCCCTCTTTCTCTTAACTGCTTATTACCCGACTCCAGCTCTATAGCAATATATTGTTTCTGGGTCTGCCATCCTCTCATATCACAGGAGCTTGTAAGCTCTCAGTTCAGAGCAGCATTCACCCTCTCTTAAAGGTACAGTACACACTTTCAACTTCATCACATTATACTCTGATGAAGTGTCCGTGCCCCTGTCGACAAACCGCAGTGTAATTGCCCCTTATCCCCCATGCTCAGGGTAAACTGCGCAGGGCAGCTCCTAACTGAGAAAGCGCAACCGTGTGCTCATTGGCCTTTTATAGATTGCCCCAGTGTCAGGGAACGATGAATACCCAGGGTCACCCGGGAGATGGTGAGTACCTCCAGCCATGATGGGTGGGAGAATCGGGCTGGTATTGAATGAGAGGGACACCATGGGGTGGGGTGGGTAGTTCAGGAGGTGAGTTTGATCCGATAGCACCAGGAAACTAGCTCAGCATCGTGCAGATAATCGTTCTGTCAGAAAAAGGGATAATGTCACTGAGACAGTTTTTTGTTTGATTCAGCCCAGTGAATCATAGATTCTGTTGAAACAACTCCCATTTACAAAGCTGTAGAACAAATGCTCAAATATCCCATTTTCCCATCTTTCCTGGGAAGACAGGCTCTTGTTACAGGATGGTATCGAAGTGGCTACATTTCAGCATTCTGCAACCTGGGAACACATCCTTCCATGACACTGTCTCTCAGTCTCCCCCTCTCTGTCTATACCCCAAACCCCTCCCATGTCATGATATTTAAACTGATTCCCCCGCCTGGTCTCTCTGACAGTGATGTTAACACCCACAGCACCCCCTTTGTCAGGGCAACAATGGGGATATGGAGCTGTAAATGGGTGGGAGCTGTACATCCAGTCAGTTACAGCCCGGGCTGCAAGTCTCCCCACACTGGGCAGGGGTCTAACACAGTGTTACAGATCAATGTACTGGGGTGGGGTACACAGTGCTACATGCTGGGAGGGTAACTGCTCCTGGGTTACAGATCAATGTACTGGGGTGGTGTACACAGTCCTACATACTGGGAGGGTAACTGCTCCTGGGTTACAGATCAATGGACTGGGGTGGGGTACACAGTCCTACATACTGGGAGGGTAACTGCTCCTGGGTTACAGATCAATGGACTGGGGTGGGGTACACAGTCCTACATGCTGGGAGGTTAACTGCTCCTGGGTTACAGATCAATGCACTGGGGTGGGGTACACAGTCCTACATGCTGGGAGGGTAACTGCTCCTGGGTTACAGATCAATGCACTGGGGTGGGGTACACAGTCCTACATGCTGGGGGGGTAACTGTTCCTGGGTTACAGATCAATGTACTGGGGTGGGGTACACAGCCCTACATGCTGGGAGGGTAACTGGTCCTAGGTTACAGATCAATGCAGTGGGGTGGGGTACACAGTCCTACATGCTGGGGGGGTAACTGTTGCTGGGTTACAGATCAATGCACTGGGGTGGGGTACACAATCCTACATGCTGGGAGGGTAACTGCTCCCGGTTTACAGATCAATGTACTGGGGTGGGGTACACAGTCCTACATGCTGGGAGGGTAACTGTTCCTGGGTTACAGATCAATGCACTGGGGTGGGGTACACAGTCCTACATGCTGGGGGGGTAACTGTTCCTGGGTTACAGATCAATGCACTGGGGTGGGGTACACAGTCCTACATGCTGGGACGGTAACTGTTCCTGGGTTACAGATCAATGTACTGGGGTGGGGTACACAGTCCTACATGCTGGGAGGGTGGGGGGGAGAATGGCTCCCGGTTTACGGGGGAGAGGTGATAGGTCAGAGAGGAGGGTGGGGTGGATGGGGGTAAGGTGATTGAAAGGTCAAGGTGTTCCCCAGAACATTCCGTCCCGGACACTATATAACTGCCATTCCCCAGAACGTTCTGTCCCGGACATTCTATAACTGACATTCCCTGGAACGTTCTGTCCCCGACATTCTATAACTGCCATTCCCCAGAACGTTCTGTCCCGGACATTCTATAACTGCCATTCCCCGGAACGTTCAGTCCCTGACATTCTATAACTGCCATTCCCCGGAGCATTCTGTCCCTGACATTCTATAACTGACATTCCCTGGAACGTTCTGTCCCCGACATTCTATAACTGACATTCCCTGGAACGTTCTGTCCCCGACATTCTATAACTGACATTCCCTGGAACGTTCTGTCCCTGATATTCTATAACTGACATTCCCCGGAACGTTCTGTCCCTGACATTCTATAACTGACATTCCCTGGAACGTTCTGTCCCCGACATTCTATAACTGACATTCCCCGGAACGTTCTGTCCCCGACATTCTATAACTGACATTCCCTGGAACGTTCTGTCCCCGACATTCTATAACTGACATTCCCTGGAACGTTCTGTCCCTGATATTCTATAACTGACATTCCCCGGAACGTTCTGTCCCCGACATTCTATAACTGACATTCCCTGGAACGTTCTGTCCCCGACATTCTATAACTGACATTCCCTGGAAAGTTCTGTCCCCGACATTCTATAACTGACATTCCCTGGAACGTTCTGTCCCCAACATTCTATAACTGCCATTCCCCGGAATGTTCAGTCCCTGACATTCTATAACTGCCATTCCCCGGAGCATTCTGTCCCCGACATTCTATAACTGACATTCCCTGGAACGTTCTGTCCCCGACATTCTATAACTGACATTCCCTGGAACATTCTGTCCCCGACATTCTATAACTGACATTCCCTGGAAAGTTCTGTCCCCGACATTCTATAACTGACATTCCCTGGAACGTTCTGTCCCCAACATTCTATAACTGACATTCCCCGGAATGTTCAGTCCCTGACATTCTATAACTGCCATTCCCCGGAGCATTCTGTCCCCGACATTCTATAACTGACATTCCCTGGAACGTTCTGTCCCCGACATTCTATAACTGACATTCCCTGGAACATTCTGTCCCCGACATTCTATAACTGACATTCCCTGGAAAGTTCTGTCCCCGACATTCTATAACTGACATTCCCTGGAACGTTCTGTCCCCGACATTCTATAACTGACATTCCCTGGAACATTCTGTCCCCGACATTCTATAACTGACATTCCCTGGAACGTTCTGTCCCTGACATTCTATAACAGACATTCCCCGGAACGTTCTGTCCCTGACATTGTTTGTGAACGGCCGGACGTCAGTGAATTGAACAAATGATAAGATCCCAAGGGAAGAGATCCCGTTCCAGGGAGAAGGAGACACTGTTCCGAAGGTCCCTCGGGCAGTTAAAGGGGTGAATACGTTTTCCCTGCGTTTACATTTCTCCACGACACAGGATCGACCACAATTTAGAGCAAAATACAGAAATTCCCAAACTCCGTTTGTCTTCAGGAAACTGGGAGAGAATCCTTCAGGACAGCAACGTTTCCACCTTCCGCATTAGGAACTGGGAAGGAGTGACCTGTGTCTGCTCTCGAGCGATCGAGTGTGTGGGAATGTTCTAGAAACCATCTGTCCTTATGGATGTGTCTCTGTGTGTTTGGGGAGGGAGGGTTTCTTGTGGTTTATGTCACATTTTTGTCAGTAATTCCGACCTTCCCATTTGTTATTCCAGCTCCAATTATTTTAATAAATCCCTGAATACAGGGACACATTTGAAAATCTCACTGGGTCCCCGATCAAACGGGTCCCTTTGCCTCCAGGCTGATGGATAATGGGTTTGTTTTCCTTCCTCACAGTTAACGTAGTGACCATCTACGTCCTGCTTTATAAAGATTGTGGATTGTCTCCATATGTCAGACGTTATCTGGGGGCCATGGCAGCGGCGGATCTCCTGGTCATTATCCTCGACCTGATCCTGAGACACATTCCCATTGTTTATCGGGAACAGTTTTATTTCCTGAGGGACTCCGTCCCTGTGTGTAATATCCACGCCGTCCTGCTTTATGCAGCCACTGACTGCTCCGTCTGGTTCACCGTCACTTTCACCTTTGATCGGTTTGTGGCCATTTGTTACCAGAAGCTGAAAAGTAAATATTGCAGTGAGAAAACGGTGGCTGTGGTTCTGGGAGCAGTGACTGTGCTGAGCTGTTTAAAGAACATTTCCTGGTATTTTATGCTCGAGGCTCGGTATTGGCTGGGGAACCTCCCCTGGTTTTGTGATGTAACACTCGCTGTTATAGTCTCCATTGTCTGGGTCACAATCGAGTCCCTCCACCACATTCTAACCCCGTGTGTCCCATTTCTCCTGATTCTGCTGCTCAATGTTCTCACCGTCAGACACATTTTAGTGACCAGCAGAGCCCGCAGGAGACTCCGCGCTCACACCAATGGGGACACTCAGTCTGACACTGAAATGAGGAACCGAAAAAAATCCATCATTTTACTGTTTGTGATCTCGGCCAATTTCATCCTGTTATGGTCAACGTTCATGCTGTTTTCTATATGGTACCGGATGTTGTTTATTGGGTATCGGTCTGTGTATCTCGATCCCTTTGTGCAGGAATTGGGCTTCATGCTGCAGCTCCTCAGTTGCTGCACAAACACCGTGATATATGCCGTGACCCAGACTAAGTTCAGGCAGCAGCTGAAGAATGTGCTGAAATATCCCTTCACCCAAATCCATCCATCCATCAAATTCCCGCATTAATCAATCCATCCGGGATTTTCTCATTTCAGTTCAGTGTTTCAGTGATGAAGCAGCCTGTCGCTATGGTAACAGACTAAGAGTAGCGCTGGTTTGTTCATCCTTATCCCACAGGGGGGTAACAGGGAAACATTTCAATGTTTCTCACAACTCAGGGGCCAGTGAGAAAAGGCACCATCCCACTGACTGGATCCATCACTTCCATTTGTAACCAATAAAAATGTTGATTAAATCGTGCCGAGCAGCAGAGTGACCGATGTTGTTGTGTGTCTTTGTGTTGGAGAAGCTGAGCTGGAGAGAGACAGACTCAGCCCCAAGTCCTGGTCCTCAGGGAAGGGGAGGGCACCGCGCCCTGAGCTCAGGAGCTGGGTTTAACACCCTCTGTCCCCCCACTCCAACCTGGACTCCCCATTTCCTCTCTTCCTCCTCAATTCTCTCCCTCTCTCTCTTCCATCACCTCTCCTCTTCATTCTCCCTCATCCCCCTCTCTCACACACACCCCCAAAACAGGTTTCTACACCTGCCTCCATTCTTCCCTCTCCCCCTCCCCCCACTCTCTCTCTCTTGCCGCCTCTGTCTGCCTTCTGCAATTCCATCTCTACCACATTCCCCTCCCCATCCCATATCCCATCCCCACCATCGCACACTCAGCCTCACCACCAATACCCCAGTCTCTGTGTCAGAGGGGAAGGGAAGGAACAGGGAGACAGTGTGTGGCAGATAGACAGGGAGGGTGGGAGAGAGATTCAGCTGAAGAGAAACGGAAGGAGGTGGAGAGAGAGAGAGTCACCGAGGAAGGGGGATCGAGAGTGGGAGAAGGTGGAGAGAGAGTGAGGGGCAGGGAGAGAGAGAGGGGCAAGAGAGAGATCGGGTGAGGAAAAGAAAGAGAGATACACGGGAGGAGACAATGAGAGTGAGGGTTGGGAGAGAGAGAGAGAGTGGGCGAGAGAAAGTGTGAGACTGAGAGAGGGGTGAGGGAGGGGGCAAGAGAGAAAGGGAGAGAGAGAGAGGGGTGAGGGAGGGGGCAAGAGAGAAAGGGAGAGAGAGAGAGGGGTGAGGGAGGGGGCAAGAGAGAAAGGGAGAGAGAGAGATTGGACGAGAGAGAGAGCAAGGGCGGGAGAGAGAGAGAGCGAGGGCGGGAGAGAGAAATGGTGAGAGAGAGCAAGGGCAAGAAGGAGACGGGAGTGTGTGGGGGGGTGGTCGAGAGAGAGATGGGCAAGAGAGAGAGAGAGGGTGAGAGCGAGCGTGAGGGGCAAGAGAGGACGAGACAGAGAGAGAGAGGGAGGGAGGGAGGAAATGGGTGAGAGAGAGAGAGGGAGAGAGTGAGCAAAAGAAAGATCGAGGGGGTGAGAGAGAGAGAGAGACGGGCGAGAGAGAGCGACAGGGAGAGGGGTGACAGAGGAGAAGAGGTTGCGAGAGCGAGAGAGAGGGGAAGAGAGAGCGGGAATGAGGGAGAGAGTTTGTGAGAGACGGGGGGAGAGTGAGAGAGAGGGGGGTAGCGAGTGACAGAGATGAGAGAGAGGGGGTGTGAAAGAGAGAGATAGAGAGAGACAGAGAGAGAGGGGGTAGAGAGAGAGAGGAGGCGGGAGTGGGAGGGACGGTCGAGAGAGACAGAGAGAGAGGGAGAGTGAGAAAGAGAGAGAGAGAGATGAGAGAGGGCGACAGGGTTGAGAGAGGAAGAGAGGGTGCGAGAGCGAGACTGAGATGGGATGAGAGCACAAAGGAGGGAGAGTTGTGTCGAGAGAGAGAGAGGGCAAGAGTGATAGAGGGGAGTGAGAGATGGAGACAGGGAGAGGATGACAGAGAGAGAAGCCATAATGAGAGAAAGAGTCGCAGAGAGATGAAGAAAGGAGGTGAGCAAGGGGGAGAGAGTGTGCACGAGAGAGACAGCGAGAGAAAGAGGAGGCGAGAGAGAGAGAGGTCAAAATGGAGGGAGAGAGGGGCCAGATACGAGAGAGAGTGCGAGAGAGAGGTAGAGAGAGAGAGAAGGGGGCGGGATAGAGAGAGAGGGCTACAGAGAAAGAGAGGGGGGGGAGTGAGAGAGAGAGGCCGCGAGAGAGGAAGACGGAGAGAGAGGTAGGGGAGAGCGAGATGGAGGAATGGGGCAAGTGAGATGTAGAGAGATGACAGAGAGAGAGAGGAGGCAAGAGACGGAGGGAAGGCCATAAGAGACAGAGAGAGAGAGACAGACAGAGACAGAGACAGAGAAAGAGGGGTGAGGCAAGAGTGAATGAGGAAGACAGTGGTGAGAGAGAGAGAACAGACAGGGGCCAAATAAAGAGAGGTGCGAGAGAGAGAGGGGCGAGAGATAGAGAGGGGGGGTAATAGACAGAGGGATAAAGAGAGAGGGAGAGAGCGAGAGAGGGAGAACGAGAGAGAGAACGAGAGAGAGAGAACGAGAGAGAAAGAGAACGAAAGAGAACGAGAGAGAACAAGAGAGAGGGAGAAAGGTGCAAGAGAGAGGGAAAGAGGGGGCAGATATGAGAGAGAGAGTGCGAGAGCAAGAGAGAGGAGAGAGCAAGGGAGGGAGACAGGGAGATAGGGAAAGAGTGAGCGGAAGAGAGGGGCGAGAGAGGGGCGACAGAGAGAGAGAGAGAGAGCGAGGGGGAGAGAACGATGGGGAGAGAGAGAGGGAGAGAGAGGGGAGAGACTGCGAGGGGGGAAGGGAGAGGGGTACAGAGAGAGAGAGAGAGCACGAGCAAGTGAGAGAGGGAGAGCGAGAAACAGAGACGCGGAGAGCAAGAGAGAGGAGGGCAGAGCGAGAGATGTGAGCAAGCTAGAGACAGAGAGATGAGAGAGAGAGTTGTGAGAGAGAGAGGAGGTGAGGGAGGGAGGACTGAGAGAGATAAGGAGAGAGAGAGAGCAACAGACAGACATAGAGAGAGATAGAGTAAGAGTGAGAAAGAAGAGGTGAGAGAGGGAGGGAGGACTGAGAGAGAGGAAGAGAGAGAGAGACAGACAGAGCACGAGTGAGTGAGCGAGAGAGAGAGTGAGATGAGCGAGAGAGGGAGAGTGAGAGAGAGATAGGAAGAGTAAGAGAGAGAGAATGCGAGTGTGGGAGGGGGACAGAGAGAGCGATAGAGAGAGAGAAAGTGGGAGAGAGAGGGACAGCAAAAGAGAGGGGAGGTGAACGAGAGACAGAGGGATGAAAGAGAGGGGCACGAGAGAGACAGTGGAGGCAAGAGAGGGATGGAGAGCTGAGAGAGAGAGACAGACAGTGTGACAGAGAGAGGCAATGAGAGGGGGAGAGATATGAGACGATGGGGGGAGAGAGAGGAAACGATGGGCGAGAGAGAGGAGAAAGAGAGGGAGAGAGAGGAGATGATGGGAGAGAGAGAGACGCTCGATGGGAGAGAGAGAGAGAGGACGAGAGAGGGAGAGACAGGGGATGATGGGGAGAGAGAGGGGACTATGGGGGGTGAGAGAGGGGACGAGAGAGGGAGAGAGAGGGGGAGAGAGTGGAGACGAGAGGGGGAGAGAGGGGGGGAAAGAGCGGGGATGAGAGAGGGGAGAGAGAGGTGATGAGATGGGGAGAGAGAGGGGACGAGAGAGGTGAGAGTGAGGTGAGAGAGAGGCGACGTGAAGGGTGGAATGAGGGGACGAGAGAGGGGACGAGAGATGGAGAGAGAGGGGGAACGAGAGAGGGAGAGAGATGGGGTGAGAGAGGGAAAGTGAGGGAACAAGAGACGGAGAGAGAGGGGAAGACAGAGGGGGAGAGAGATTATGAGAGGGAGCGAGGGAAAGAGAGGAGGGGAGAGAGGGGACAAGAGGAGAGAGAGGGGACGATGGGGGAGGGGGGTGAGCGGGGGAGAGAGGGGGAGAGAGAGAGTTAGAGAGGTGGGACAAGAGGAGGAGAGAAAGGACGAGTGTGGAGAGAGAAGGGACGAGAGAAGGGACGAGAGAGGAGAGGAGAGAGGGGAGGAGAGAGGGGAGGAGAGAGGGAGAGGGACGAGAGCGGAGAGAGTGGGGACGGGGGTGAGAGAGAAGGGATGATAGGGGGAGAGAGAGGGGACGATGGGGGGAGAGAGGTGGAGTGAGAGGGGGAGAGGGGGGGAGAGAGAATGTAAGAGAGATGGGACAAGAGGGGGAGACAGACAGGATGAGGGGGAGAGAGAGGGGACGAGAGACGTAGAGAGAGAGGACGAGAGAGGGAGGGGAGACAGGGGTGAGAGAGAAGGTACGAGAGGGAGAGAGAGAGGGGACGATGGGAGGAGAGATAGGGCATGAGAGGGGGAGAGAGGTGATGAGAGAGGGAGAGAGAGTGGACGATGGGGGTAGAGAGAGGGGAGAGAGAGGAGGAGAGAGGGGGCAGAGAGGGGATGATGGGGGTAGAGAGAGGGGACAAGGGAGGGAGAAAGGGGGAGGGAGAGGGGACGAGAGAGTTGATAGGGCCAAGAGAGAGACGGAGAGAGGGGAAGAGAGAGGGGAGAGAGGTGATGAGAGGGGGTAGTGAGGGGACGAGAGGGAGGAAAGAGAGGGGACAAGAGAAGGAGAGAGAGGGGACGATGGGGGAGAGTGGAGGAGTGAGAGGCGGAGAGAGGGGGAGGGAGAGGGCAACAGAAGTGGGACAAGAGGGGGAGAGAGAGAGGAGGAGGGCGGAGAGAGAGGATTGAGAGAGGGAGAGAGGGGAGGGAGAGAGAGGGGAGGAGAGAGGGAGGGAGAGGGGGCGAGAGAGGGAGAGAGAGGGAACAAGAGAGGTGATAACGCCGAGAGAGAGACGGAGAGAGGGGAAGAGAGAGGGGAGAGAGGTGATGAGAGGGAGTAGTGAGCGGACGAGAGGGTTAGAGATAGGGGACGATGGGGGGAGAGGGGGGCAGTGAGGGGGGAGAGAGGGGCGAGAGAGAGGCCAAGAGAGGTGGGACAAGAGGGGGAGAGCGAGAGGACGAGGGTGGAGAGAGAAGGGACGAGAGAGGGAAACAGAGGGGAGGGAAGAGGGAGAGAGAGGGGACGAGAGGGGAGGGGGGATGGGGGTGAGAGAGAAGGGTCGATGGGGGGAGAGAGAGGGGACGAGAGGGGGAAAAGAGAGGTCGAGAGAGGGAGAGAGATGGGAGGATGGGGGAGAGAGAGAGGGGATGATTGGGGGGAGAGAGAGGGGACGAGAGGTGGAGAGAGCGTGGACGATGGGGGTGACGGGGAGAGAGAGGGAGACTGCGGGGCTGAGAGAGGGAGAGAGAGAGGGGGAGGGAGAGGGGAAGGGAGAGGGGAGAGAGATTGGATGCGAGGGGAAGAGAGCGGACGAGGGAGGGGAGAGAGAGGTGACGTGAGGGGGAGAGAGAATGGACGAGAGAGAGAGGGGAAGAGAGAGGGGGAGAGACGTGATGAGACAGGGGAGCGTGGGGACGAGAGGGGGGAGAGAGAGGGGACGAGAGAGGTGAGAGTGAGGGGAGAGAGAGGTGACAAGAGGGGTGGAATGAGGGGACGAGAGGGGGGAGAGAGGGGACGAGAGAGTGAGAGAGAGGGGGAACGAGAGAGGGAGAGAGAGGGGGCTACAGAGGGAGAGAGAGGGAACAAGAGACGGAGAGAGAGGCGACGACAGAGGGGGAGAGAGATTATGAGAGGGGGCGAGGGGAAGAGAGGAGGGGAGAGAGGGGACAAGAGGAGAGAGAGGGGACGATGGGGGAGGGGGGTGAGCGGGGGAGAGAGGGGGAGAGAGAGGACGACTGTGGAGAGAGAGGGGACGAGAGAGGGAGAGAGAGGGGAGGAGAGAGAGGGGAGGAGAGAGGGAGAGAGGGGACGAGAGCGGAGAGAGTGGAGACGGGGGTGAGAGAGAAGGGATGATGGGGGAGAGAGAGGGGACGATAGGGAAGAGAGGGGACGATGGGGTTAGAGAGAGGGGAGAGAGAGGGGGAGAGAGGGGACAGACAGGGGATAATGAGGGAGAGAGAGGGGATGAGAGAGGGAGAGAGGGAGAGAGAGAGAGGGGATGACAGAGGTGGGGGGGGAGAGAGAGAGGGAGAGAGGGGAGAGAGGTGATGAGAGGGGCGAGTGAGGGGACGAGAGGGGGAGAGAGAGGAGACGATGGGGAGAGAGGTGGAGTGAGAGGGGGAGGGGGGAGAGAGAGTGCAAGAGAGATGGGACAAGAGGGGGAGACAGACAGGATGAGGGGGAGAGAGAGGGGACGAGAGAGGGAGGGGGTGACGGTGGTGAGAGAGAAGGTACAAGAGGGGGAGAGAGAGGGGAGAGAAAGGGGGAGAGGGGGGCAGAAAGGGGATGATGGGGGTAGAGAGAGGGTACAAGAGAGGGAGAAAGGGGGGAGAGAGAGGGGACGAGAGAGGTTAGAGGGAGGGGAGAGAGAGGGAGAGAGGGGAGAGAGGTGATTAGAGGGGGTAGTGAGGGGACGAGAGGGGGAGAGGGGGACGATGGGGGAGAGGGGGGCAGTGAGGGGGGAGAGAGGGGCGAGAGAGAGGCCAAGAGAGGTGGGACAAGAGGGGGAGAGCGAGAGGACGTGGGTGGAGAGAGAAGGGACGAGAGAGGGAAACAGAGGGGAGGGAGAGAGAGGGGAGGAGAGAGGGAGAGAGGGAACGAGAGGGGAGAGAGTGGGGATGGGGGTGAGAGAGAAGGGATGATAGGGGGAGAGAGCGCGGGCGATGGGGAAGTGAGAGGGAAGATGGGGGTAGAGAGAGGGGAGAGAGAGGGGGAGAGAGGGGGCAGAGAGAGGATGATGGGGGAGAGAGAGGAGACGAGAGAGGGAGAGAGAGAGAGCGAACGAGAGAGGTGAGAGGGAGGGGAGAGAGAGGGAGAGAGGTGATGAGAGGGGGGAGTGAGGGGACGAGAGGAGGAGAAAGAGGAGACGATGGGGGGAGAGAGGTGGAGTGAGAGGGGGAGAGAGGGGGAGAGAGAGTGTAAGAGATATGGGACAAGAGGGGGAGACAGAAAGGATGAGGGGGGGAATGAGAGGGGATGAGAGAGGTAGAGAGAGGGGACAAGAGATGGAGGGGGGACGGGGGTGAGAGAGAAGGTACGAGAGGGGGAGAGAGAGGGGACGATGGGGAGGGATAGGAGAGAGATGAGAGGGAGAGAAGGGGGACGATGGGGGGAGAGAGAGGGCGCCAGAGGGGGAGAGAGGGGGACGAATGGGCGGGAGAGACGGGTCGATGGGGGCACAGGGGGAGAGAGAGGGAAAGAGAGAGGGCCCATGGGGGGGAGAGAGAGGGGACAAGAGAGGAGAGAGAGAGGGGAGAGAGAGGTGACGAGGGGGGGAGAGAGAGGTGACGAGAGGGGGGAGAGAGGGGACAAGAGGGGGGAGGTGGGGATGAGAGGGGGGAGAGAGAGGGAAAGAATGTGGACGAGACAGGGGAGGTAGCGGACGAGAGTGGGGGAGAGAGGGGACGAGAGAGGGAGAGAGAGGGGAGAGAGAGCGGAGAGAGAGGTGAGACAGAGGGGTGAGAGAGGTGACGAGAGGGGCAGAATGAGGGGAAGAGGGGGGAGAGAGGGGACGAGAGAGGGAGAGAGAGGGGATGATGGGGGAAGAGGGAAGTGAGAGGGGGAGAGAGCGGGGAGAGAGAGGGTAAGAGAGGTGGGACAAGAGGGGGAGAGAGATGGGACGAGTGTGGAGAGAGAGGGTACGATGGGGGAGAGGGGGGAGTGAGAGGGGAGAGAGGGGGAAGAGAGAGGGTAAGAGAGGTGGGACAAGAGGGGGAGAGAGAGAGGACGAGTGTGGAGAGAGATGGGATGAGAGATGGAGAGAAGGGGGAGGGAGAGAGGGCGGAGGAGAGAGGGGGAGAGAGGGGAGGGAGAGAGAGGGGAGGAGAGAGGGAGAGAGAGGGGAGGGAGGGGGAGAGAGGGAGAGAGGGGACAACAAGGACAGAGTGGGGATGTTGGTGAGAGAGAAGGGACGATAGGGGGTTTGAGAGGGGACGATGGGGGAGACAGAAGGCATGAGGGGGGAGAGAGGTGATGAGAGAGGGAGAGAGAGTGGACGATGGGGGTAGAGAGAGGGGAGAGAGAGGGGAGAGAGGGGACTGAGAGGGGATGATGGTGGTAGAGAGAGGGGACAAGGGAGGGAGAAAGGGGGAGGGAGAGGGGACGAGATTGGTGATAATGCCGAGAGAGAGACAGAGAGAGGGGAAGAGAGAGGGGAAAGAGGTGATGAGAGGGGGTAGTGAGGGGACGAGAGGGGGAGAGAGAGGGGACGATGGGGGGAGAGGGGGCAGTGAGGGGGGAGAGAGGGGCGAGAGAGAGGCCAAGAGAGGTGGGACACGAGGGGGAGAGCGAGAGGATGAGGGTGGAGGGAGAAGGGATGAGAGAGGGAAACAGAGGGGAGGGAGACAGAGGGGAGGGGAGAGGGAGAGAGAGGGGACGAGAGGGGAGGGGGGAAGGGGTGAGAGGGAAGGGATGATGGGGGGGAGAGATGGGACGAGAGGTGGAGAGAGCGGGGACGATGGGGGTGACGGGGAGAGACAGTGAGACTGAGTGGACGAGAGAGGGAGAGAGAGAGGGAGAGGGAGAGGGGACGAGAGAGGGGAGAAAGAGGTGACGTGAGGGGGAGAGAGAGTGGACGAGAGAGAGAGGGGAAGAGAGAGGGGGAGAGAGGTGATGAGAGGGGGGAGCGTGGGGACG